>NC_056429.1:19361787-19501787 GCF_018296145.1 Oncorhynchus tshawytscha
TTGTGTGAAGCGACAAAGCGACAGTATGTGGTCTCACAATAGGAGGTACCAGGGGTCTATGAAAAGAAGTGGTTTGATCTTTTCTCTGAATGGTTGTGAGGGAGGCGGAGGTAGTTAAAGGGAGATAACCAGTAGAGCAGGGTTCCTCAACTGGTGCCCCCCACTCCCGCAATTTTTGGAATCTGTTCCCTAGTATTTGCACACGTAATAGAGAGACACGCGGTTGTATACAAACCTAAGCAAAGTTTGAAATTGTGTTTTAGTCAAATAAATATGTTTGGGTTTCTTGTGGTCAATTTGCAGTCTACAAATGATTTGTAATTATGTTCCAGCCACCCGACCATTCGCTCCAAAAATTGGCCCACTGTTGAATCTAGTTGATGATACCTGGTGCAGAGAGTAAGTCGGCTTGGAAACAGACTGACAGACAGCCCAGCGTCGCACCAATATGAATATAGATCAGACAAACCATGTCTCTTCAAGAGAGATTTTACTCAGTGACCTGTGGCTATTTAATAAAAAACATACCTTTCATTCCTTGATGTGCACTAAAGTACATTAAGGTTGAACCAAAAGATTACATGCAACAAATATGAAATGAAAAAATAAATCATTATGTGAAATTGAATGAAACAATGTTTGTTGATGCTAATATGATGTACAATATATACAATATATACAATATATGATAACAATAGCGTAATATATTTAATATGCCATATACTATTTTTTAAGTTTCACTAATTAATTCTAATTAACTGAATCATTATGACACACCCCTCACTATTGTCATTGGTTGCACTAATTGCACTATTTGTCTACATAACCTGGTTCAAGTATTCATGACATTACCCTGAGGAGGGCACAGTGATGCCGAAACGTTGGTAAATACCCATTAAATTGCTGGAGTGTGCAACTTTCTTTATTTTGATAGTTTATACTAAAGTACACACACAAAATAGCACTAGCAGTTTAGCGATGCTGGTTCTGTTTGTTGTTGTTGTGAAGAACAACAGACTTCCCTGGTCTTAAATGTTGATTTTGCTAACTGTAATAATGACTAAATGTAGCTCCTCTATTAGAGCCCTTGTCTTTCCCTCTGCTTCTGTAATTAGACATCCATCATGATGTGCTGGTTGCTCTTAAAGGGGAGGTGCAGCTCTGCTCTACTGCTAGTACTGTGTCACCCCCCCCTCTCCGTCATACCCTTCATCTTCTTTGTCTTTCTTTTTTGTCTTTTCTCTCACATGGCATTACATCACTCATTTATACTGTATCACTCCCCCATTCCCTCTCTGCTTTCTAGTCATACATTATGATATGGTGTTAAATCTTGGTGAGAAATACCTCATAAAATGCCAGAAATATGTAAGCTGTATTTCAGCCCTGTCCCTTCCACTGTGTCATTATGTGATATGATGTGGTCCATGACTCTTCCGTGCTCTGTCTTCTCTCTCAGGAGCTGCCAAGGCTTCATGCACATGAAGTTCAGCCAGTGTAAGGATGGGAAGTACGTCCTTGGGCAGAACAGCCTGCCATTCGACACCATCCCAGAGGTCATCCACTTCTACACCACACACAAGCTACCAATCAGAGGAGCTGAACACTTGTCTCTGCTCTTCCCCGTGCTCGTACAGACCCTCTGATTGGCAGGTACTCTGTTCCTGGTATCCTGGGTCACATTGTGATTGGACACTGACTTTAGATTGGGTAAATCCCTTCGTTATTCAAGTCAATCAGGCCGCCAGTGCTCTAGTTGGACTGGACTATTTTTTTGAGGATTCAGCATCTGCTAGCTTGTCAGTAGAGTACCTTCACGGACCTTCTTGTTTCTATGATGCCAACTCTCTCTGATTTGGGAACATATTCACATAAAATGCAATACCTGGACTATACCGGCGCCTTCGGTACCTCGGATGCTATCTGGAGTACCTGTTGCAGAATGAGCCTCTCACTGAGCTAGTATTGCTCCACTGGTTGACAGTCTCAAGGAAAACTTGGTTGTACTCACACAAACACACCTCTGTTGATTTGATACTTTCTGTACTGTTGAGTAAATCCTATCATGTTGACAAATTGGAAGTCAAACCCGCATCACTGTATGGCTGTTGTAGCAGCAGCTGTAGAGCTGTGTCTAATTGTACTACTGTTTCCATGTGTTTGTCATAATGATCTGTATGTCTGGACACCTTCACTGCCTGGTTGCAGTGCTCTGTAGTTGACCAGCACCATTTTCAGTAGAGAGCCAAAGGTTTATATGGCCACATAAATGGCCAAATCACAATGATAATGGGTGTTATGTTTTAATGATCATTCTTATTACCTGGATATTCATACTGTAATCAGTATGATTTCTCTGATATATAATTATGGATAGGACATGTTTTCTCATTTACCTGCTGTGTTCAAACATTTCACCTGTGGTTAAAAACAATAAATGGTTTCTTAAAGAGCAGTGTCTGCTTTGTGTATCATGTGGAAAGATGAGTATCACAGTTTCTGATTCTGTAGATTTGTCCTTTGGTGTTATCCAAAGCCATATAGAGAGTTAGGCCAGGTTTTAGAACAGCCCCGTGTTAATGCCCCATACAGAACTTTATTCTTGAAATGTTGTTGACATTTTGAGAGCACCTCTGACAATTTCTATATGAAATGACCCGCAAATTGAAGACGTTTTTATCGATTAGCATTCGGCATAATGTTTATCCCAGTCTTTACTGTGTTGTAGTGTCAACACATTTCTTAATATACTTTCACTGAACATCTTCATAGGTTTTGAAAAATATTAGAAATAAACAGTGCAACTCGGAAGCATTAATTATCAACGGCTATGGAGAAGAAAGTGGCGTGCTCCGGAACGTTCAACTGCATTGGTCTAACTCTATTTGTACAACGGGTGGGTCTAATCCTGAATACTGATTGGTTAAAAACGCATTCCAGACGGTGTCTATTCAACATGTTACCACCAGCTAAATCTAAGACATTAAAATGCCTATTTACTCTGTTCCTTCTGACTGCGCAATCCATTGTCTCATCGGCCCAGGCAGGGAAATTATAATTTTATTGAACCTTTATTTAACTAGGCAAGTCAGTTAAGAACAAATTCTTATTTACAATGATGGCCTACCCCGGCCAAACCCGGACGACGCTGGGCCAACTGGCCAATGGTGGTTCTAGTGTTAGATTAGGAAGGATTTTAATTTTTTTCATGAGCATGGCCTTATTTCTATTACAGCATATTGGATGACTATCAATCATATTCCATTCACCCAGTTCAATGTAAAAGCGATAGGTTTAGGCTACTACACGATACTCAAAATTTCCCTATTCCCATCATGAGTTTGCTACAACCTAGCCTATGAATGAAAGTTTATTACGTATGTGCACACAGGTCGAGAGAAAATTGAGGTGACACATTCAATACCACCTTGCACACTTATTTCTGCATCTAGCTGATATAGGGTGTAAATCATTAGTCCAACAGTTGCAAACAAGTTTTTATTGGAGAAAATTCAGGTGTGTTTATTCCCATTTTGTTCCGTTTGAGAAATGTTTTTCAACAGAATATGCAGAATGAATACACCCCTGATCACGGGTAAACAGTTCACTTTCATAGCAGCCACATTGTATTCCTTCTCGCATCTAAGCGCTCTCCTCTCACCTTGTCCCTTTGCTTGTTGACTTCAATGCACAACACATCAGCTGTATGTGACCAGGTGAAAAAACCTTTCCAAGCCAAACTATATTAAAACCACTACAGACAGCCTACATCATTGTCACCATAGTAGCTAAAGTAACATCATAGTCAACATAGCTAATAGAACTAACGCGTTAGTAAACCCACTACAATCATGCAGTAACGTTAGTGTACAGTCAGTAAGCAGTTTAGCACTTACCCCGGTGGCAATACATGTGTAAAACCAAAAGCTTACCTTGACTTGGAAGAGGTCCACTGTTGTGTTGGATAGTCATAGCCAACTAGCTAACATAGCATCCCTCTGTTTGAGCAGGGTGTTTCAGTAGGCAAAACTAGCTAGCTGCATTTGCTAGCTAAGTAAGTGAAACTAAAAGTGGGAAAAATGACTCTCTCCCTCACTTCTCCTTCATTTTTGAATAAATACATTTGTTCATAACTGTTCAACTTTTGTCTCTCTCTTTGAGTCAACTACTCACCACATTGTATGCACTGCAGTGCTAGCTATCTGTAGTTTATACTTTCAGTACTATAATAATTATCTGATCCTTTGATTGGGTGGACAACATGTCTGCAAGAGCTCTGATAGGTTGGAGGATGTCCACCTGGAAGTTGTCATAATTACTGTGTAAGTCTATGGAAGGGGGTAAGAACCATGAACCTAGATTTTGTATTGAAATCAATGTACCCAGAGGAGGACGGAAGCTAGCTGTCCTCCGGCTACACCATGGTGCTACCCTACAGAGTGCTGTTGAGGCTACTGTAGACCGTCATTATAAAAGTGTGTTTCAATCAATTATTTGGTGACGTGATTATATTTAGTATAGTTGTATCTAACAAAGTATAAATTTTTATGATATTGATTGAGGATGGTCCTCTCCTTCCTCCTCTGGAGACTCCACTGATATACACTGAGTATACAAAACATTAGGAACACCTGCTCTTTCCATTACATAGATTGACCATGTGAATACAGGTGAAAACTATCCCTTATTGACAGAGGTGGGACCAAGTCACTATTATTTGAGTCACAAGCAAGTCACAAGGTCAGAGTCTCAAGTCGAGTCTCAAGAAAAACGGGTCAAGAGTCAAGTCCAGGCCGTGCATTCTAAGAGCAAGTCAAGTATTGGGAATTGGAAAGCGGCCGCGGTCATCCCCCTCTTCAAAGGGGGATACACTCTAGACCCAAACTGTTACAGACCTACAGTATATCACAAAAGTGAGTACACCCCTCACATTTTTGTAAATATTTGAGTATATCTTTTCATGTGACAACACTGAAGAAATTACACTTTGCTACAATGTAATGTAGTGAGTGTACAGCTTGTATAACAGTGTAAATTTGCTGTCCCCTCAAAATAACTCAACACACAGCCAATAATGTCTAAACCGCTGGCAACAAAAGTGAGTACACCCCTGAAAATGTCCAAATTGGGCCCAAAGTGTCAATATTTTGTGTGGCCACCATCATTTTCCAGCACTGCCTTAACCCTCTTGGGCATGGAGTTCACCAGAGCTTCACAGGTTGCCACTGGAGTCCTCTTCCACTCCTCCATGACGACGTCACAGAGCTGGTGGATGTTAGAGACCTTGCACTCCTCCACCTTCCGTTTGAGGATGACCCACAGATGCTCAATAGGGTTTAGGTCTGGAGACATGCTTGGCCAGTCCATCACCTTTACCCTCAGCTTCTTTAGCAAGGCAGTGGTCGTCTTGGAGGTGTGTTTGGGGTCGTTATCATGTTGGAATACTGCCCTGAGGCCCAGTCTCCGAAGGGAGGGGATCATGCTCTGCTTCAGTATGTCACAGTATATGTTGGCATTCATGGTTCCCTCAACGAACTGTAGCTCCCCAGTGCCGGCAGCACTCATGCAGCCCCAGACCATGACACTCCCACCACCATGCTTGACTGTAGGCAAGACACACTTGTCTTTGTACTCCTCACCTGGTTGCCGCCACACACGCTTGACACCATCTGAACCAAATAATTTTATCTTGGTCTCATCAGACCACAGGACATGGATCCAGTAATCCATGTCCTTAGTCTGTTTGTCTTCAGTAAACTGTTTGATGGCTTTCTTGTGCATCATTTTTAGAAGAGGCTTCCTTCTGGGACGACAGCCATGCAGACCAATTTGATGCAGTGTACGGCATATGGTCTGAGCACTGACAGGCTGACCCCCCACCCCTTCAACCTCTGCAGCAATGCTGGCAGCACTCATACATCTATTTCCAAAAGACAACCTCTGGATATGACGCTGAGCACGTGCACTCAACTTCTTTGGTCGACCATGGCGAGGCCTGTTCTGAGTGGAACCTGTCCAATTAAACCGCTTAAAGCTCAGTTTCAGGGTCTTGGCAATCTTCTTATAGCCCAGGCCATCTTTATGTAGAGCAACAATGATTATTTTCAGATCCTCAGAGAGTTCTTTGCCATGAGGTGCCATGTTGAACTTCCAGTGACCAGTCAGTATGAGGGAGTGTGAGAGCGATGACACCAAATTTAACACACCTGCTCCCCATTCACACCTGAAACCTTGTGTAACACTAACGAGTCACATGACACCGGGGAGGGAAAATGGCTAATTGGGCCCAATTTGGAAATTTTCACTTAGGGGTGTACTAGCTTTTGTTGCCAGGGGTTTAGACATTATTGGCTGTGTGTTGAGTTATTTTGAGGGGACAGCAAATGTACACTGTTATACAAGCTGTACACTCACAACTTTACATTGTAACAAAGTGTCATTTCTTCAGTGTTGTCACATAAAAAGATATACTCAAATATTTACAAAAATGTGAGGGGTGTACTCAATTTTGTGATAAACTGTATATCCATCCTGTGCAGCCTTTCTAAAGTCTTCGAACGCCAAGTGAACAAACAGATCACCGACCATTTCAAATCCCACTGTACCTTCTCCGCTATGCAATCTGGTGTCTGAGCTGGTCACGGGTGTACCTCATCAGCCACGCTCAAGGTCCTAAATGATATCATAACCGCCATCGATAAAAGACAGTACTGTGCAGCCGTCTTCATCGACCTGGCCAAGGCTTTCGACTCTGTCAATCACCGCATTCTTATCGGCAGACTCAACAGCCTTGGTTTCTCTAATGACTGCCTCGCCTGGTTCACTAACTACTTCTCAGATAGAGTTCAGTGTGTCAAATCGGAGGGCCTGTTGTCCAGACCTCTGGCAGTCTCTAGGGGGTGCCACAGGATTCAATTCTCAGGCCGACTCTCTTCTCAGTATATATCAATGATGTCACTCTTGCTGCGGGTGATTTTTGGATCCACCTCTACGCAGACGACGCCATTCTGTATACATCTGGCTTTTCTTTGGACACTGTGTTAACAAACCTCCAAACGAGCTTCAACGCCATACAACACTCCTTCCGTGGCCTCCAACTGCTCTTAAATGCTAGTAAAACTAAATGCATGCTCTTCAACCGATTGCTGCCCGCACCCGCCCGCGCGACTAGCATCACTACTCTGGAAGGTTCTGACTTAGAATATGTGGACAACTACAAATACCTAGGTGTCTGGTTAGACTGTAAACTCTCCTTCCAGACTCATATTAAGCATCTCCAATCCAAAGTTAAATCTAGAATCTGCTTTCTATTTCGCAACAAAGCATCCTTCACTCATGCTGCCAAACATACCCTCGTAAAACTGACTATCCTACTGATCCTTGATTTCGGCGATGCCGAAATGAGCGTGGCTATCACAGTGCCATCCGTTTTGTCACCAAAGCCCCACATACTACCCACCATTGCGACCTGAATGCTCGTTGGCTGGTCCTCACTACATATTTGTTGCCAAACTCACTGGCTCCAGGTCATGTATAAGTATTTGCTAGGTAAAGCTCCGCCTTATCTCAGCTCACTGGTCACCATAGCAACACCCACCCGTAGCACACGCTCCAGCAGGTATATTTCACTGGTCATCCCCAAAGCCTTTCCTCTCCCTCTCTCCCCCTCGCCTCCCCCCTCCTCACCTGCCTCTCACCCCTGCTGCCTAATGGCCGGGGAAGAGCTTGTGTGTGCTGGAGTAGAGGAAGCATGGACACGCTAGAATGCTTTTGTACTCCACCATCCTCTCTTTGTTCCACTCTGAGTTCTGCAAATCGATGTCTATTCTTGAGATATAGTGCATTCGGAAAGTATTCAGACCCCCTTGACTTTTTCCACAATGTGTTACATTACAGAGTTATTCTAAAATGGATTCAATTGTTTCCCCCCCTCAATCTACACACAATACCCCATACTGACAAAGAAAAAACACCTTTAAAAAAAAACATTTACATAAGTATTCAGACCCTTTACTCAGTACTTCATTGAAGCAATTTTGGTAGCGATTACAGCTTTGAGTCTTCTTGGGTATGACGCTACATGCTTGGCACACCTGTACCGCTGCTCCAGCCGGTATATTTCACTGGTCATTGCCAAAGCCAACACCTCCTTTGGCCGCCTTTCCTTCTAGGTCTCTGCTGCCAATGACTGGAATGTAGAGGTCGACCGATTATGTTTTTTCAACGCCAATACCGATTATTGGAGGACCAAAAAAGCCGATACCGATTAATCGGCCAATTTTTTACATTTTATTTGTATTAATGACAATTACAACAATACTGAATGAACACTTATTATAACTTAATATAATACATCAATAAAATCAATTTAGCCTCAAATAAATAATGAAACATGTTCAATTTGGTTTAAATAATGCAAAATCAAAGTGTTGGAGAAGAAAGTAAAAGTGCAATATGTGCCATGTAAGAAAGCTAACGTTTAACTTCCTTGCTCAGAACATGAGAACATATGAAAGCTGGTGGTTCCTTTTAACAAGAGTCTTCAATATTCCCAGGTAAGAAGTTTTAGGTTGTAGTTATTATAGGAATTATATGACTATTTCTCTCTATACGATTTGTATATATGAAATACCTTTGGCTATTGGATGTACTTATAGGCACTTTAGTATTGACAGTATAACAGTATAGCTTCCATCCCTCTCCTCGCTCCTACCTGGGCTCGAACCAGGAACACATCGACAACAGCCACCCTCAAAGCAGCGTTACCCATGCAGAGCAAGGGGAACAACTACTCCAAGTCTCAGAGCGAGTGACGTTTGAAACACTATTAGCTCGCACCCCGCTAACTAGCTAGCCATTTCACATCGGTTACACCAGCCTAATCTCGGGAGTTGATAGGCT
The DNA here is from genome assembly GCF_018296145.1 of Oncorhynchus tshawytscha. NCBI lineage: Eukaryota > Metazoa > Chordata > Actinopteri > Salmoniformes > Salmonidae > Oncorhynchus > Oncorhynchus tshawytscha. The sequence continues at coordinate 19,370,689 of NC_056429.1, forward strand.
TGAAGTCATAAACAGCTCAATGCTTGAAGCATTGCGAAGAGCTGCTGGCAAAACGCACGAAAGTGCTGTTTGAATGAATGCTTACGAGCCTGCTGGTGCCTACCACCGCTCAGTCAGACTGCTTTATCAAATATCAAATCATAGACTTAATTATAACATAATAACACACAGAAATACGAGCCTTATGTCATTAATATGGTCGAATACGGAAACTATCATTTCGAAAACAAAACTTTTATTATTTCAGTGAAATACGGAACCGTTCCGTATTTTATCTAACAGGTGGCATCCATAAGTCTAAATATTCCTGTTACATTGCACAACCTTCAATGTTATGTCATAATTACGTAAAATTCTGGCAAACTAGTTCGCAAAGAGCCGTCATTGAAAATAAGAATGTGTTCTTAACTGACTTGCCTAGTTAAACAAAGGTGGAAACATTTTTTTTAAATAAAATAAAATCTTCAAAATCGGTGTCCAAAAATACCAATTTGCGATTGATATGAAAACTTGAAATTGTCCCTAATTAATCGTCCATTCCGATTAATCGGTCGACCTCTACTGGAAAGAATTGCAAAAATCACTGAAGTTGGAGACTTATATCTTCCTCACTAACTTTAAGTGCTACATCTGTACACAGCCCATCTGTAAATAGCCCATCCAACAAACTACCTACCTCATCCCCATATTTGTTTTTGTTTTTCTGCTTTTTTGCACAACAGCACTTCTACTTGCACATCCTCATCTGCACATATATCACTCCAGTGTAAATTACTAAATTGTAATTACTTTGCCACTGTTGGCCTATTTATGGCCTTACCTCCTTACTTCATTTGCACACACTGTATACAGATGTTTCTATTGTGTTATTGACTGTACATTTGTTTGTCCCATGTGTAACTCTGTGTTGTTTTTGTCACACTGCTTTGCTTTATCTTGGCCAGGTCGCAGTTGTAAATGAGAACTTGTTCTCAACTGGCCTACCTGGTTAAATAACGGTGAAATAAAAAAATGTCCCATTCATCTCTGCAGATCCTCTCAAGCTCTGTCAGGTTGGATGGGGAGCATTACTGCACAGCTATTTTCAGATCTCTCCAGAGATGTTCAAGTCCAGGCTCTGGATGGGCCACTCAAGGACATTCAGAGACTTGTCCCGAAGCCACTCTTGTGTTGTTTTGGCTGTATGTTTAGGGTCATTGTTATGTTGGAAGGTGAACCTTCGCCTCAGTCTGAGTTCCTGAGCTCTCTGGAGCAGGTTTTTATAAAGGATCTCTCTGTACTTTTCTCCGTTCATCTTTCCCTCGATCTTGACTAGACTCCCAGAGAATCTTGTTTCTCATGTTCTGAGAGTCCTTTAGGTGCCTTTTGGCAAACTCCAAGCGGGCTGTCATGTGCCTTTTACTGAGGAGTGGCTTCCGTCTGGCCACTCTACCATAAAGGCCTAATTGGTGGAGTGCTGCAGAGATGGTTGTCTTTCTGGAAGGTTCTCTCATCTCTACAGAGGAACTCTGTAGTTCTGTCAGAGTGACCATCAAGTTCTTTGTCAACTCCCTGACCAAGGCTCTTCTAATCGACTGCTCAGTTTGGCCGGGAGGCCAGCTCTAGGAAGAGTCTTGATGGTCTGACATGCACTTTCAATTGTGGGACCTTATATAGACATGTGTGTGCCTTTCCAAATCATGCCCAATCAATTTTAGAAACATCTCAAGGATGCTCAATGGAAACAGGATGCATCTGAGCTCAATTTCAAGTCTCATAGCAAAGGGTCTGAAGCAAAGGGTTTGTTTTTTTTATTTTAAATACATTTGTAAAAATTCTAAAAACCTTTTTTCACTTCGTCATTATGGGGTATTGTGTGTAGATTGGTGAGGAAAATGTTTTATTTAATACATTTTAGAATAAGGCTGTAACGTGAATTCATTTTTTTCGGAGAATTAATATGTATGAAAAAAGTAATATTATGAGAGGCCCAGAAGCATATGTACATTGGAGACAGAGTGTGATTGTAATCTGTAAAAAATGTTAAGCACATTAGATAACACCACATTAGATAACACCACATTAGATGACACCACATTAGATGACACCACATTAGATGACACCATATTAGATGACACCACATCAGATGACACTACATTAGATGACACCACATTAGATGACACACATTAGATGACACCACATTAGATGACACCAGATCAGATGACACCACATTAGATGACACCAGATCAGATGACACCACATTAGAAAACACCAGAGCCATATACAGTGAGTGTACAAAACATTAGTAACACCTTACTAATATTGAGTTGCACCCCCTTTAGCCCTCAATTCGTCGGGGAATGGACTCTACAAGGTGGCGAAAGCGTTCCACAGGGATGCTGGCCCATATTCACTCCAATGCTTCCCACAGTTGTGTCAAGTTGGCTGTCCTTAGGGTGGTGGACCATTCTCGATACACACAGGAAACAGTTGAATGTGAAAACCCAGCAGCTTTGCAGTTCTTGACACACTCAAACCAGTGTGCCTGGCACCTACTACCATACCCTGTTCAAAGGCACTTAAATATTTTGTCTTTCCCATTCACCCTCTGAATGGCACACATACACAATTCATGTTCCAATTGTCTCAAGGCTTAAAAATCATTCTTTAACCTGTCTCCTTCCCTTCACCTACACTGACTGAAGTGGATTTAACAAGTGACCTCAATAAGCAGAGTTGTGGACTCGAGTCACATGACTTGGACTCTAGTCTGACTGTGGTCACACATTTGATGACTTGAGACTACTTGATAGAAAATAAAATAACTTGAGACTTGACTTGGACCCTGAAGACTCTGGACTTGAAATGATCTGGCCAGGTTTTGTCAATCATTTTGTGGCACAGATTATACATGGATTACTCTACATATGCAGTCAGAGACAGTAGCCACAGCATTGCCCTTGAAAAAAACAAATTGGCTAGTGAAATGCACACTTGGCACTCTGATTGGACGAGCAAAATGTCAATCGACAAAGGTCGGGTGAGCTAGCAAACAGATTGCTTATTTGCTGTAAGGTTATAGGATGGGTGCAGTGCAAACGTCAAATTGTAGGGAGAGGATTGGCATAATAGATAAATATGCAGCCCCCCAAAAATTGGTGATCAAGAATATTAACTGTTTACTTTGCAAATTCATCAGCAATTGGGCAACAGTTACTAGCATAGGCCTATTGGTCTTTTGGTATGTAACAATTGCTTGAAATTAATAATTTACTTTTGAAGCTTGCGTTTGGAATTTGTTAAAATTAATTATTACTGTGGCAAAGACGCACCATAGGCAACGCTCTTCACTTGCACTCTCCAAACTCCCACCAGGGGAGTGTTTGTTTTTTCTCTTGAAATGTTTCCTGTTGCTTTCACACGTTTAAATGCATACGCCCTATGTGGTGAATTCATATTCCATCTAATACTACAACAATTGCTAGCCTCTCATCATTCCATCCCCGTACCATTTATTGCAACACGTATGTATGTTTGTTTGCTACGATACATTTTCATTTAGCCAACCATTTGGTTCGGGGTGGGCGCGATGTTTATAGTGCACATAAACATTCGCAAGACTCATGAGATGTAAATTCGGTTTATTTAATTAAATGTATGGTTTCCTTTGTTCATATTTCCCGCATTACCTCAGAGTTCCGTGTGTCTGTGTCCTATGTCTCTGCGCGCGCCTTCGTGCGCAAGAAATAGGCTACGTGGCCTGCGCTCCACGCGTTGCAGTCATAACGTTGAATAAGAGAAATGGATTGTTCCATATATGCATGGTATTGAAATATAATTAATAACCATTGTCTGATTAAGACGAAAGTAGCAATGTAACAATATATGTGGATATTGCCTTTTACACAGTAGGACCAGTTTATTGGTTGTATTTGTCAATTGGGTAATGTTATGGCCCTGGGGGCCAGTGGTTATAGTATGGGCCTACCTGTTTGGGCTCCTGTTAGACAGTTTCGATGTGGTTTCCCTCTACCAGTGTCTGTTCAGATTGTATCAGATTGTATCATTGTATTAACCTGTCCTGCTGCTCTAACTTTTTACTGTTGCCTGTGTATATTTGGTATGGTATGGCGCCATTTATTTACCAAGACCTGTAAATAAATGTACACTCTGAGCATTTCAACCTGGCTTACCTTCTGCTGATTTCATGCCCTTAAGGTTATATTTTACAATTACATAGGCTAATAAAAATGTGTTGTAGACAAAATAATGAAAAGGGCTGTCTAGTAGCCTCAATAAATAGATATATTTGTAGTTGAACAAGTCATTGTACGTATATGTATTTTTTCACTTGACTTGAGACTTGATTTAAACTTGTGACTCAACTCAACATGCTCAACTCTACTTTTGTATTTTTAAATTTTTTATTTCACCTTTATTTAACCAGGTAGGCTAGTTTTACAACTGCGACCTGGCCAAGATAAAGCAAAGCAGTGCGACAAAAACAACACAGAGTTACACATGGGATAAACAAACGTAACACAATAGAAACATCTGTATACAGTGTATGCAAATTAAGTAAGGAGGTAAGGCAATAAATAGGCCAATAGTGGTGAAGTAATTATAATTTAGCTATTTACACTGGAGTGATATATGTGCAGATGATGATGTGCAAGTAGAAATACTGGTGTGAAAAAGAGCAGAAAAACAAAAACAAATATGGGGATGAGGTAGGTAGTTTGTTGGATGGGCTATTTACAGATGGGCTGTGTACAGCTGCAGCGATCGGTAAGCTGCTCTGACAGCTGACGCTTAAAGTTAGTGAGGGAGATATAAGTCTCCAACTTCAGTGATATTTGCAATTCCTTCCAGTCATTGGCAGCAGAGAACTGGAAGGAAAGTGGCGATGACCAGTGAAATACACCTGCTGGAGCAGCAGTACAGGTATGCCAAGCGTGTAGCGTCATACCCAAGAAGTCTCACAGCTGTAATCGCTACCATAATTGCTTCAACGAAGTACTGAGTAGAGAGTCTGAATACTTATGTAAATGTGTGTGTGTGTGTGTGGGGAGGGGGGGGTATTCCGTTTTAGAATAAATCTGTAATGTAACAAAATGTGGAAAAAGTCAAGGGGGTCTGAATACTTTCCGAATGCACTATATCTCAAGAATAGACATCGATTTGCAGAACTCAGAGTGGAACAAAGAGAGGATGGTGGAGTACAAAAGCATTCTAGCATGTCCATGCTTCCTCTACTCCAGCACACACAAGCTCTTCCCCAGCCATTAGGCAGCAGGGGAGAGGCGGGGGAGGCGAGGGGGAGAGAGGGAGAGGAAAGCAGGGCTCATTATTTAGGGTGTGCTGGAGTGAAAGGTACTGGGATTGCTTTCATTACTGAGCCAAATGAAATGGCACCGGTTGATTACGAGTGTGACGGAGAGCAGAGATGAGAGAGATCACTCTCTGTTAACAGCCTGAGAGAGAGAGAGAGATACAAAGAGAGTAGGCATGAGCGAGGGAGGGAGTGAGAGTGTCTATGCCTGTGTTCAAACAGGACTCCCTAGAGATAAAGATGACTAATAACAACAGTGTAAGTATACCACAAACACAATGATATGACACCTTTTCAGCTTTCTCCCTTTTGCTTCGCATGTGTTCAGATAAGCTTTCTATCAAATTTGCTATGTTATTGGGGACTGATAGATGATTTCTATAAGGCTTTTGTTTGAATATGGTTGCATATGAGTGGGTGGGTACTGCACAGTATATGTACACATGCATTACAGGCAATATCCAGCTGTTATCAGAATGTGTGTATGTAATATGAGGTTTGTGGTGTGTGTCGATAATATGGCAGCAGCTGAAAATCTATTAGACGGGTTGACATCAACACCTGTGATCCCTGTGGAGTCAGAGAAATGCTTCTCACACACACACACACACACACACACACCTTGAGATTTACTCTGTGGCACTTCCAACACGCAATAAGCTCAAGGTCATGGGTGATACCACCACACATAGCGTTCTCACACACATAGTGTACCGAGAGCAGAGAAATACCCAGCTGTGAACACACACACTGCTACAAGTGGAGGACACGCACAATGAGCCAGGGATACTGTCTCCCCTGTCACATGCTCCCACAGACACTAATCTCTGCTGTTGTGCTGCAGCAATGAGACTGGGCAGCCAGCTGGGGGAGCATGCCTGTCTGTTTGGTCAGGTGTGTGCGCGCCGTCAGGCCCCAGACACTGCAATCAGAGATGGGTCACAAAAGCAGCTAGATTGGGGAGGTCGAAGGGTATCGACCATAGAGGAGGAAGCAGGGGGTGGGTGGTGGAGTGGTTGCCTGGCTACCTAAACTCCGCTACTTTCTCCGTCCAAACACTACGCCCACGCCGGGGGACATTAGTTTCTTCTCCTTAATGAGTCTGGATCTGAGTACCTCCCCGACCCTTCAAAGAATGTGAACACATTCGGGGCCGTTTGATTGGTCTAGAAACCGATGGGTTGAGGCAGAACACTCGTGGTTAAAGTGTCAGTTTGAAATTTGCTTTCATACTCTGATTGATTAGAGATGATCCGAGCGCTGATGACGTTGTTTTGTACAACGCCCCTCATACCCCTCGTCAACACAAACAACTTTAATGATGGCAGTCTCAGACTATAGTATGTATCGAATGACAGAGCAGCGGAAGAATTTAGTGTGAGTCGTCAGGCTAGTGGAGGGGCCTGCTTAGACCACTTTACACCTACAGTACTGCACCTGTCAGAAATGGATGGGCAGCATTCATATGTCATCAATTACGAACTTTAATCATTAATCTCTCTATATTGAATATTACATTACCTAACTGACAATAATGAAAAATAGCTAAGTGTTTGTCAAATTAGAATTTAACATTAGAGATTAGAGAAGGCACTTGAGATTCTATGGTTGAGATACTTGCTGAAGTTGGTCATGTATATTTCTAGCAATGCCTATGCAGTATTAATGTGTAAGCAACATTTCAGTGCTCGACAGAGCATAGCAGGCTGAGGGGTTATGCCTGGGTAATGTTTAGGGGGTGATTGAAAGGCGATGGGGCATGGGTATATGGGATGTGCAACACTGCTCTCTGTCCTCCAATATCCTGTGGAATGACCTTTAAATCTCCACCAGCCTGCTCCCAGCTGCTCCCAGATAAACCTCCTGACCCTGGGGAGTTTATCACTAAAGCCTGCCTGGATTCCAGCTGCTCCCAGATAAACCTCTTGACCCTGGGGAGTTTATCACTAAAGCCTGCCTGGATTCCAGCTGCTCCCAGATAAACCTCCTGACCCTGGGGAGTTTATCACTAAAGCCTGCCTGGATTCCAGCTGCTCCCAGATAAACCTCTTGACCCTGGGGAGTTTATCACTAAAGCCTGCCTGGATTCCAGCTGCTCCCAGATAAACCTCCTGACCCTGGGGAGTTTATCACTAAAGCCTGCCTGGATTCCAGCTGCTCCCAGATAAACCTCTTGACCCTGGGGAGTTTATCACTAAAGCCTGCCTGGATACCAGCTGCTCCCAGATAAACCTCCTGACCCTGGGGAGTTTATCACTAAAGCCTGCCTGGATACCAGCTGCTCCCAGATAAACCTCCTGACCCTGGGGAGTAAAGCCTGCCTGGATTCCAGCTGCTCCCAGATAAACCTCCTGACCCTGGGGAGTTTATCACTAAAGCCTGCCTGGATTCCAGCTGCTCCCAGATAAACCTCCTGACCCTGGGGAGTTTATCACTAAAGCCTGCCTGGATTCCAGCTGCTCCCAGATAAACCTCCTGACCCTGGGGAGTTTATCACTAAAGCCTGCCTGGATTCCAGCTGCTCCCAGATAAACCTCCTGACCCTGGGGAGTTTATCACTAAAGCCTGCCTGGATTCCAGCTGCTCCCAGATAAACCTCTTGACCCTGGGGAGTTTATCACTAAAGCCTGCCTGGATACCAGCTGCTCCCAGATAAACCTCCTGACCCTGGGGAGTTTATCACTAAAGCCTGCCTGGATACCAGCTGCTCCCAGATAAACCTCCTGACCCTGGGGAGTTTATCACTAAAGCCTGCCTGGATACCAGCTGCTCCCAGATAAACCTCCTGACCCTGGGGAGTTTATCACTAAAGCCTGCCTGGATTCCAGCTGCTCCCAGATAAACCTCCTGACCCTGGGGAGTTTATCACTAAAGCCTGCCTGGATTCCAGCTGCTCACAGATAAACCTCTTGACCCTGGGGAGTTTATCACTAAAGCCTGCCTGGATTCCAGCTCTTGTTGTTCCAGATGCAATTACATTGTGTTGGACTAAGGAGGTGTGTGTGTGCGTGCGAGGGTGCGTGCATGCATGCGAGTGCCAACCACTATCCTTGTGAGTACCAGTCCTCACAAGGAAAATTTGGACAAGTGGGGACAATTCACCGGTCACAACAAGGAAAAAGGCTTTTTTAAGTTTAGGGGTTTAGTGTAACAATTGGAGTTATGAATTAAGATCAGTTTTAGGGTTTGGTGTAAGGGTTCAGTTTAGGTTAGGGGTTAGGGAAAATAGGATTTTGAATAGGAATACATTTTTGGGTCCCCACAAGGATATTTAAACGCATGTTGGTATGAAATATTCAGTTGTGATGGACAAAGGAGAGATTGGGAGGAACATCCAGGACTCTGGGGTGCTAAAGTGACACCTCCCAACGCCAACCAGCTACCTTCATAATGCTCTGACCCACTTCATCCCTGAGCTTGTGAAGAGGAACCTGTGGTCTTGTGAATAGAAGAAATGCTCCACACGGGCACATCCTTTGGTGGAGGTCAGATGGAGTCTTTGTCTTCTCACACAGACACCAGTGGGCTCAGTGGAATGCCATGCCTAGTGTGACTCTCTTGTCCTTCACCATGTTCACATGACTCGTTTGCTAATAAACAATATTCAGAGAATTATACAAATCCTCCATATCTAAGACCATCATAGCACACTGGTGATGCTTGTTTACCATGATGGCACAATTTAAGGTGCGTGATATGACTTCGAACCCAGTTGGAGATCCCAACTGTTTTTGATGTGTTTATTATGAAGCAGGGCAGATTAGCGGTTATTGACTGTTATCAGCAAGTGATGTGAATGATGATGCAAATGTCCTGATGGACTGTTTCATATGAAAACTATGTACACTTGTAGATTTGTTTTTGCTAGTAAACCAACATTGACCTTTAAGCTAGATACTTTTTCTCAGACGGAGAGATGGAGAATGAGAGACTGCCTATGGGTGAGGTGAGTGTCTACTCTCAAATGTCATTCTGTCAGCAACAATTGGATCCACCTATCACTGAGATGTCATTACTCAACAGTAGGACATATTGTTGGAGACATATTTGCAGATCTCATGAAAATAGAGCTCTCTGGCCACATAATCCGGTGGTGGGTTTCGCATCAAAAGAAAGATGCATATATAGAAAGGGGGGGTGGGGTGATTTCTACTAAGCTATATGGAATTGTTTTAAGAAGTTCGCACCAAGGATCATTTGATTTTGAATTTTGATGTTATGGAAGTTTGTTCTAAAGTGTCTATCCTATATCTGAGAGATATAAGTAATTATTGTAATTATTATATTTTTTTACATCTATTTAACCTTTTATTTTTGTCACTAAACAGTCTCCATACAGTGGGGCAAAAAAGTATTTAGTCAGCCACCAATTGTGCAAGTTCTCTCACTTAAAAAGATGAGAGGCCTGTAATTTTCATCATAGGTACACTTCAACTATGACAGACAAAATGAGAAGAAAAAAAATCCAGAAAATCACATTGTATGATTTTTAATGAATTTATTTGCAAATTATGGTGGAAAATAAGTATTTGGTCACCTACAAACAAGCAAGATTTCTGACTCTCACAGACCTGTAACTTCTTCTTTAAGAGGCTCCTCTGTCCTCCACTCGTTACCTGTATTAATGACACCTGTTTGAAATTGTTATCAGTATAAAAGACACCTCTCCACAACCTCAAACAGTCACACTCCAAACTCCACTATGGCCAAGACCAAAGAGCTGTCAAAGGACACCAGAAACAAAATTGTGGACCTGCACCAGGCTGGGAAGACTGAATCTGCAATAGGTAAGCAGCTTGGTTTGAAGAAATCAACTGTGGGAGCAATTATTAGGAAATGGAAGACATACAAGACCACTGATAATCTCCCTCGATCTGGGGCTCCACGCAAGATCTCACCCCGTGGGGTCAAAATGATCACAAGAACGGTGAGCAAAAATCCCCGAACCACATGGGGGGACCTAGTGAATGACCTACAGAGAGCTGGGACTAAAGTAACAAAGCCTACCATCAGTAACACCCTACGCCGCCAGGGACTCAAATCCTGCAGTGCCAGACGTGTCCCCCTGCTTAAGCCAGTACATATCCAGGCCCATCTGAAGTTTGCTAGAGAGCATTTGGATGATCCAGAAGAAGATTGGGAGAATGTCATATGGTCAGGTGAAACCAAAATATAACTTTGGTAAAAACTCAACTCGTCGTGTTTGGAGGACAAAGAATGCTGAGTTGCATCCAAAGAACACCATACCTACTGTGAAGCATGGGGGTGGAAACATCATGCTTTGGGGCTGTTTTTCTGCAAAGGGACCAGGACAACTGATCCGTGTAAAGGAAAGAATGAATGGGGCCATGTATCGTGAGATTTTGAGTGAAAACCTCCTTCCATCAGCAAGGGCATTGAAGATGAAACGTGGCTGGGTCTTTCAGCATGACAATGATCCCAAACACACCGCCCGGGCAACGAAGGAGTGGCTTTGTAAGAAGCATTTCAAGGTCCTGGAGTGGCCTAGTCAGTCTCCAGATCTCAACCCCATAGAAAATCTTTGGAGGGAGTTGAAAGTCCGTGTTGCCCAGCAACAGCCCCAAAACATCACTGCTCTAGAGGAGATCTGCATGGAGAAATGGGCCAAAATACCAGCAACAGTGTGTGAAAACCTTGTGAAGACTTACAGAATAAATAAATACTGTATGGGGATGAGGTAGGTAGATAGATGGGCTGCTTACAGATGGGCTATGTACAGGTGCAGTGATCTGTGAGCTGCTCTGACAGCTGGTGCTTAAAGCTAGTGAGGGAGATATGAGTCTCCAGCTTCAGAGATTTTTGCAGTTTGTTCCAGTCATTGGCAGCAGAGAACTGGAAGGAAAGACTACCAAAGGAGGAATTCGCTTTGGGGGTGACCAGTGAGATATACCTGCTGGAGCGCATGCTACGAGTGGGTGCTGCTATGGTGACCAGTGAGCTGAGATAAGGCGGGGCTTTACATAGCAGAGACTGGTAGATAACCTGTAGCCAGTGGGTTTGGCGACGAGTATGAAGCGAGGGCCAACCAACGAGAGCGTACAGGACACAATGGTGGGTAGTGTATGGGGCTTTGGTGACAAAACGGATGGCACTGTGATAGACTGCATCCAGTTTGTTGAGTAGAGTGTTGGAGGCTATTTTATAGATGACATCACCGAAGTCGAGGATCGGTAGGATGGTCAGTTTTATGAGGGCATGTTTGGCAGCATGAGAGAAGGATGCTTTGTTGCGAAATAGGAAGCCAATTCTAGATTTAATTTTGGATTGGAGATGCTTAATGTGAGTCTGGAAGGAGAGTTTACAGTCTAACCAAACACCTAGGTATTTGTAGTTGTCCACGTATTCTAAGTCGGAGCCATCCAGAGTAGTGATGCTGGACAGGCGAGCAGGTGCAGGCAGTGATCGGTTGAATAGCATGCATTTAGTTTTACTTGCGTTTAAGAGCAGCTGGAGGCCATGGAAGGAGAGTTGTATGGCATTGAAGCTCGTCTGGAGGTTTGCTAACACAGTGTCCAAAGAGGGGCCAGAAGTATACAGAATGGTGTCGTCTGCGTAGAGGTGTACCAGAGAATCACCAGCAGCAAGAGCAACATCGTTGATGTATACAGAGAAGAGAGTCGGCCCGAGGATTGAACCCTGTGGCACCCCCATAGAGACTGCCAGAGGTCCGAACAACAGGCCCTCCGATTTGCCACACTGAACTCTATCAGCGAAGTAGTTGGTAAATCAGGCGAGGCAATCATTTGAGAAACCAAGGCTGTCGAGTCTGCCAATAAGAATGTGTTGATTGACAGAGTCGAAAGCCTTGGCCAGGTCGATGAATACAGCTGCACAGTAATATCTCTTATCGATGGCGGTTATGATGTCGTTTAGGACCTTGAGCGTGGCTGAGGTGCACCCATGACCAGCTCTGAAACCAGATTGCATAGCGGAGAAGGTACGGTGGGATTCGAAATGGTCGGTAATCTGTTTGTTAACTTGGCTTTCGAAGACCTTAGAAAGACAGGGTAGGATAGATATAGGTCTGTAGCAGTTTGGCTCTAGAGTGTCACCCCCTTTGAAGAGGCGGATGACCGTGGCAGCTTTCCAATCTTTGGGAATCTCAGACGATATGAAAGAGAGGTTGAACAGGCTAGTAATAGGGGTTGCAACAATTTCGGCAGATAATTATCTGGATTTGGGTAAAGGAGAAATGGTGGAGGCTTTGGCGGGTTGCTGTGAAGGGTGCCGGGCAGTTGACCGGGGTTGGAGTATCCAGGTGGAAAACATGGCCAGCCGTAGAGAAATGCTTTTTGAAATTCTCAATTACAACGGATTTATCGGTGGTGACAGTGTTTCCTAGCCTCAGAGCAGTGGGCAGCTGGGAGGAGGTGCTCTTATTCTCCATGGACTTTACAGTGTCCCAGAACCTTTTTGAGTTAGTACTACAGGATGCAAATTTCTGTTTGAAAAAGCTACCCTTAGCTTTCCTAACTGCCTGTGTATATTTGTTCCTAACTTCCATGAAAAGTTGCATATCACAGGGGCTATTCGATGCTAATGCAGAACGCCACAGGATGTTTTTGTGCTGGTCAAGGTCAGACAGGTCTGGAGTGAACCAAGGACTATATCTATTCCTAGTTCTCATTTGTTTGAGATTGAGGGCATCAAGCTTGGATTGTAGGATGGCCGAGGTATTAAGAATGTCCCAGTTTAGGTCACCTAGTAGCACGAGCTCAGAAGATAGATGGGGGGCAATCAATTCACATATGGTATCGAGGGCACAGCTGGGGGCAGAGGGAGGTAGTTCTGGGCCAGCTGCAGCTTAACTAGGTCTTTCCTTGCAGCACTGGACCACACGACTGGACAATAATCAAGATTAGTCTAAACTAGAGCCTGCAGAATGAGCTTTTTTAGTGTGGTGTCAAAAAAGCAGAGCATCTCTTTATTACGGACAGACCTCTCCCCATCTTTACCACCATTGAATCTATATGTTTTGTATTAAGGCACAAGGCGATACCCAAATGCAGACACAGGAGGCAGATGGTTGGAGTCTTACAATGTTTATTAATCCAAAGGGGTAGGCAAGAGAATGGTCGTGGACAGGCAAAAAGGTCAAAACCAGATCAGAGTCGAGGAGGTACAAAGTGGCAGACAGGCTCGTCATGAAGGCAGGCAGAATGGTCAGGCAGGCGGGTACAAAGTCCAGAAACAGGCAAGGGTCAAAACCGAGAGGACTAGAAAAAGGAGAATGCAAAAAGCAGGAGAACGGGAAAAACGCTAGTTGACTTGGAAACATATAAGACGAACTGGCACAGAGAGACAGGAAACACAGGGATGAAAACACTGGGGAAAATAAGTGACACCTGGAAGGGGTGGAGACAATCACAGGAACAGGTGAAACAGATCAGGGCGTGACAGTTTTGACCATGACAGTTTACAATCTAAAGTAACGGCAAGTAATTTAGTCTCCTCAACTTGTTCAACAGCCACACCATTCATTACCAGTTGAGCCCAAAAAGACCATTCCCACATTTGTAAATATTAGTAAGCTAGTTATTCACACATTTATAAACAACTTTTAAAGTATATAATCATGATTCATAAGATAATTCATGAGATGTTTAATATAGTTCCTTATAAACCATTTACTAATAATTACTGACTCATTTATACTTTATAAATGTTTTGAGTGGCCAGTGTAATTTCTCACAAAAAGATGGACATGCCATTCATTGGTAGACATTCCAGCAGTACCTGATGCAGCCTCCCTTCTCTAATTCCTTTCTTTCCCCACTAGGTAGCAGTGTGAAACAGATTGAGTTGTTGAAATGTGTCATCCTTTCATGATATGCAAGATTAATTTCTGAAAGTATAGCTTGCAAATTTTGTGTGAACGGGTTGAATGAATGGCCTGGATATTTTATATTAGGATATTAAACGGTATCATCTGAAGAGTTAATAAACCATTAAAATATACCTTTATTTTGTCTCATTAATGATAGTATGTTTATTATCTCGTGGATTAGGATCCCTGTTAAAATTGGGATGATTAAGTTCTTGGGATATGGCCCTTAACTAAAACAAGTTCAAATGTAACTTATGTCATGTCTACATACAGTAGCAAATTGAATTAAAACATAATATTGTGAGAAAACATGCTGCAATGTTGTTGTGTACAGTAACTACTCTGAGAATGCATTACATGAAAGCCTAACATACAAAACCACGAAAAGCTACCAATGCTTATGAAGCAAGAATCGTTTTTATTCAATTGGTATGTAATGGTTTTAGACACCACACCTCTCAAGATTTAAATGTAACTTAGTCCATTGTTGGTTAAATAATTTGTGAGTGTCTTGCATCTATGTTGCTGAGAGTTACCATAATCGATATTGACACGTTCTTTACTCTGCCAGTAAACTTCAAATCATTACAAAATCAATATTTTACTCACTATACAGTTAAGGCATACACACAAAGGATTGTCACACAGTTCATAGCACTAAGAAGGCCTTGGTCTTCATTGAAAATAAATATCCTGTGCTGACATAGAAAGAGAAAGGCAGGTGAATCGGAAAAACAATAGACACTGCATGTGCAATACACAGTGATCCTACTTTTAGTTGCACACCACCCATCCTCTATTACACACATATAAACAATTCATTCACTGATCCCACACTATATATAGTTAATAAAGCTATATTATGCTCTATTACAGGGCTGTTCAATTCAAAACACTTCTGATTTTTGTTTGTACCTGGTAGTCAACTGCACTCACCTGGTGTCCCAGGTCTGAATCAGTCCCTGGTTAGAAAGAGAAGATGAAAAACAGAAGTGTTTTGGCCCTCCAGGACCAACATTAAACAGCCCTGCTCTTTTGCATGACTTGGTAACATTTTGCATTGTGTTCCATAGTTATGTAAATTATGTATTAGGTACAAAGGTTCAATGTGAGTCCTTTGAATGTTTTTGCAAAATAGTGGCTTTAGATGAGCTATGGTAAGAGTAGATCCTTCGCGGATCTTCGCTTTGCGGTCTCATTGGTGAAGCAATGTATTTACAGAAGGTTCATCAGTAGAAACCTTACCCAAGTGTTTACCCAAGGTCTCCTCTGTCATTACTTTCACCAGTACATACTGAAATTGTCTCATTGTTCATGCCTGTACAATGCCCACACACAGCATTGTCAGCTAGCCATGTCGTGTGAATCTAGCCTGGTCCAATATCTGGATGTGCATTAGCCAACTATGACAAACATGGCATGACAACGATAGTCAGAGTAGTTGGCTAGACTACTAGAGCGCATACATATCTGGGACCAGTCTACAGTGAATTAGCTGTCCAGTCAGAACTTGCTGAGGGAGGGCAGTGCCCCAGCCTTGACCAGCACCGCTGACAGAAGGTCGGCCGGTCCAGAGAGGTGTGGCACCGTGGGGGCGGAGGGGTCTAAATGCTGGTTGTTAGAGTTCAGGGGCGTTGCAATCTTCCCCCGGGTCAGAGACTTTGCCGCCCCCGTTATCCCACTACCTCTTCCCCCCACACTGGATTTGCTGTTCTCAGCCGTGGGGATGACAGTCCCCAGGTGGGGGTTCCCTGCCATGGGGGCTGGGGCCTCCAGTTGAGGCTGATAGCAGCACAGCAGCCTGAAGAAAGCTCCTCTCATCTCCCTGCTGGACAGGGTGTAGATGAGGGGGTTGAGTGCTGAGTTGAGCACAGCCAGGGCAATGAACCAGTCCACATGGTAGAGCACAGGGCACCGCTCCGGACTGCAGCCCACGTCCAGTAGCAGCAGCAGGAACAGCGGGGCCCAGCACATCACAAACACCCCCAGAACTATTACCACCGTCCTCAGCAGGGCCAGTGAGTGCTCCGAGGGCCTGCTGCTAACCTTCCGCCCGCTGGACGTCACCAGCCGGTAGATGCGGATGTAGAGGATGATGATGGCCACCAGCAGGGCGCTAAACACGCTGATGCAGAAGGCCACGTAACTCTTGTCATAGAGGGGCAGCACAGTAGAGCAGGAGGCCAGGTGCTCCAGGCAGTTCCAGCCCAGGGAAGGCAGGGCACTGAGCAGCACCGACACGGCCCAGCATGCCCCCAGCAGCCCCAGTAACCTCCCCCGCCCCGCCGCCTTGCACAGACGAACCATGGTCATGTGTCTCTCGATACCGATGGCCAGTAGGCTGAAGGTGGATGCACTGAGGGCCACGAACATGCTTCCCTCTCTTGCCAGCCACTGGGCCGGCGTCAGGAAGAAGGTACTGCTACCAGAGGTGAAGATATTAACCATATAGGCCACCCCAGCCAACAGGTCAGAAAGGGCCAGGTTACCGATGAGGAAGTACATGCGACTGTGGAAGCGTTTGTTCCTCCACAGCGCCAGCAGCACTGTGATGTTCTCCAGCACGATGAGGACACAGATGAGGAGGAGGACAACAGTCTTACAGGCCGCACTGCTCCGAGGTCGACCCCACTTCCCAGAGTGGTTGTAGTGGGCAATGATAACAGGGTTCATCCCCTCCTCAAACACGTTCTCCATCCTGTCTGTCCCTGGCCTTCCCTCGTCACACAACAGAGGGCACCAGAACACCACCGACTGTAGACAGAGGATCTACTGGCAGTGGACTACTTTATCTGGCACTGTTGGTATCACACTCTTTATAGGGACCTGTTGGATAGACTGCATTAAAATGTATTTCACTAATTCAGTAGGAACTTTATTATGAATGAAGGAATTGCTAATATGTTGATTTAACCCATGAGATATTCCATGCCAGAGGTTAAGAATTAACTGACAAATCTCATGTCACATCTCAGGTTAGTTTGAAAACTTTTAGTAGGCTGCAAAGGCATGCTATAGGCATGCTTCATAATGAATTACATTTAAGAACAGGTTTTCTACATCTTCATGTTATTCAAAACATTTGCATTTGTATTCAAAAATACATTATTGAAGACTGTAAGTTTGGTGGATAATTATTTCCCCTATGTTTGGATAGAATGTGTTACTTCCATTCTGCCCATCTTATTAGAATAAGAACTGACAAAGTAAGATGGTTCATTACTAATGTGTTTTCCAGTAATCCCTCGAATGAAATAGTTATTTTTTCCCTTACTATAAAAGATTGCTGTCAGAGTGCTGTGTAACTCCAGTACACTGTAGTATAACTGCAATTATAGTGCAGAATAACTGCAGCGTGCTGACAATACTGCTGTTAGAGTGCAGAAGACTTACACTGTAGTATAACTGCGGTACACTGTAGTATAACTGCGGTACACTGTAGTATAACTGCGGTACACTGTAGTATAACTGCGGTACACTGTAGTATAACTGCGGTACACTGTAGTATAACTGCGGTACACTGTTAGAGTGCAGAATAACTCAGTATGCTGTAAATACTGTGTCCAAAATAACCTATTTTTTACTGTAGTCATTTTGCATTGTAACTGCAGTTAAAGTGCAGTATAACCGCAGTTCAATTGCAGTACACTGCAGTTATTACTGCATCCAAAATACCACAGTCGACTTCAGTTACTGCACTTTTACTGCAGTTTAAAAACTGCAATCTTTTTTTGTAAGGGCTGTTTTGAAACTGCAGTAAAAGTACATAATCAGCGGTTGATAGTTGTATTTTGGACACAGTAACTGCAGAAAACCTGCAGTGTACTGCAAAATTACAACAGTGAAAAAACGGTGTTATTTTGGACGCAGTATTTACAGCATACTGCTGTTATTCTGCACTCTAACAGTGTACCGCAGTTATACCTCATACACAATCGTTTTTTGTAAGAGTTCGCTGTAAAAGTATGAAATGGTCCATTATTAAAATTAGGAACATCAGTCAAACCTAGACCTACCTGAAGGACTGTTTACATTTTCATTTGAGATAGTAAGTGTGGATACGTTCATATAACCCCTTGACAGATGTGTTGGTTCACAATCCCTGCTTCAATATCCAAACAATCCTCGGATTACGTGGTGGCATCGATTCTATATTTTATCGCGGACATTCAAGTAAACTATATGAATATGCCTGTTATTGATATTCCCGCTAAAATGTCATTCCGATAAATTAGCTATAGCCCACAACTCCGAAACAGTCTTCTCACATCCGTCAAACTTTTTAGTGGTCCTTTATTCAGCGACTTCTCCCTTCTCTGAAACGTCCAACTCTCACGTCTCCCAGTGCCAAACTGAATAGGGCAGGATCATTCCGTATTCCCCAGCTACATGTCATGACTGGAGGTCTGGATGAAACCAAATCAAATCAAATGTAATTTGTCACACGCGCCAAACACAACAGGAGTAGTAGACCTTACAGTGAAATGCTTACTTACACGCCCTAACCAACAATGAAGTTTAAAAATAACACACAAAAAACTAAAATAAGAAAAGGAAATTAAAGTAACAAATAATTAAAGAGCAGCAGTAAAATAACAATAGCGAGGCTATATACAGGGGGTACCAGTACAGAGTCAATGTACAGGGGCACAGGTTAGTCAAGGTAATTGAGGTAATATGTACATGTAGGTAGAGTTATTAAAGTCACTATGCATAGATAACAGAGTAGCAGCAGTGTAAAAGCAAATTGATTAGATGTTCAGGAGTCTTATGGCTTGGGGGTTGAAGCTGTTTAGAATCCTCTTGGACCTAGATTTGGAGCTCCGGTACTGCTTGCCATGCGGTATCAGAGAGAACAGACTAGGGTGGCTGGAGTCTTTTTGGCCTTCCTCTGACACCACCTGGTATAGAGGTCCTGGGTGGCAGGAAGCCCAGTGATGTACTGGGCCGAATGCACTACCCTCTGTAGTGCCTTGCGGTCAGAGGCCGAGCAGTTGCCGTACCAGGCAGTGATGCAACCATGCTCTCGATGGTGCAGCTGTAGAACCTTTTGAGGATCTGAAGACCCATGCCAAATCTTTTCAGTCTCCTGGGGGGGGAATAGGTTTGGTCGTGCCCTCTTCACGACAGTCTTGGTGTGCTTGAACCATGTTAGTTTGTTGGTGATGTGGACACCAAGGAAGGGCATAACGGGATTTCTTATAAGCTTCCGGGTTCCGAGTCCCGCTCCTTGAAAGCGCCAGCTCTACCCTTTAGCTTAGTGCGGCTGTTGTCTGTAATCCATGGCTTCTAGTTGGGGTATGTACGTACAGTCACTGTGGGGATGATGTCATCAATGCACTTATTGATGAAGCCAGTGACTGATGTTGTGTACTCCTCAATGCCATTGGAAGATTCCCGGAACATATTCCAGCCTGTGCTAACAAAACAGTCCTGCAGCTCAGCATCTGCTTCATCTGACCACTTTTTTATTGACCGAGTCACTGGTACAACCTGCTAGAATTTTTGTTTGTAAGCAGCAATCAGGAGGCTATAAATATGGTCAGATTTGCCAAATGGAGCCACCAACTGAGCCACACAGGATGACTGCTCCACACTTGGCTCTCTCCCATATTGTATTGATAGTCCAGGCAGCACCTTCCCTGTATGGTATCCCCAGGGGAAAGTGAACCAATCTATTATTCCAACTGTTAGATGGTACACTGGCAGGGAAATGCTAACAGGCTGCCATTACATGCCATTTTCTCGACTGCTTGCAATTCACTGAGTATAGTAAACATTAGGAACACCTGCTCTTTCCATGACATAGACCACCTGGTGAATCCAGGTAAAAGCTATGATCCCTTATTCATGTTCATTATTAAAGTGCCTTTGAACAGAGTATGGTAATAGGTGCCAGTCGCACCAGTTTGAGTGTGTCAAGAACTGCAACGCTGCTGGGTTTTTCAAGCTCAACAGTTTCCCTTGTGTATCAAGAATAGTCCACCACCCAAAGGACATCCAGCCGACTTGACACAACTGTGGGAAGCATTGGAGTCAACATGGGCCAGCATCCCTGTGGAACGCTTTCGACACTTTGTAGAGTCCATGCCTGTTCAGGGCTGTTCTGAGAGTAACTCCATATTAGGAAGATGTTCTTAATGTTTCAAAACAACCCTGCTCCCCAAAAACAAATCCACCAAGATTCTCAGTACAAAACCAAAGTCCATCCAAACAGTATCACTTGTCAACTAATGAGAAGGTTGTGTCATCATTTATTACTTAGCAATGGCACAACAAATATAGACATGTTTCATTCACTCTATTTCTATAGAGAAGTTAGATGTTTTCTTCTTCTGAATAACACTAAAGAAATCTCAGAAAATCTGGAAGAACTTCACTGAAAAATATATATTTTTTATTTGCTATTGCAAAAGAGTTCCTGATACAGATAGTGCTGTTATTGTTTACATGACATGATCTAAGCTGTGATGCTAGACTTGGCTAACAAAGCCATCCAAAAACATGATAGGGCATCTGCAAAGGGTCCACTGAGACTTAGACAGATGTTAAGAGTGAAGGGTTGAGTAGTACACCCTTAGAAAAAAAGTGCCATCTAGAACCTAAAAGGGTTCTTCGGCTGGATAACCTTTTGAAGAACCATTTTTGGTTCCAGGTAGAACCTTTTCGGTTCCAGGTAGAACCCTTTTCAGTTCAATGTAGAACCCTTTCCAAAGAGGGTTATATTTCTACCTGGAACAAAATATGTTTCTCCTATGGGGACAACCAAATAACCCCTTTGGAACCCTTTTTTCTTAGAGTGTATAAGGGGACATAAACCGACAAGGAGATGGAGGAGAGTGAAATAGAGACTGAGAGATGGGAATTGAGAAGGAGAAGTTGGAGGGAACTGAGTGCAGACAACTGAAGAGTAGGAGAGGGGGGTGTGGAGGAGAGAGGACAGAGACTGCGAGAAAGTGGTGGAGGCTGTGAGAATGATGGATTGAGTAAGAGAGGATAGATGGGACTATGAGATTTGGCTGTATCCCACTTTGGGCTTGGGTGTCAGTGAGTGTGAGGAGTTACAAGCAGCCTGGCCCTCTCATATGTGAGCCCCAGACCCTGCAGATGAATGAATGGCACCCAGCACTGTTGACTTTACCCTGATCAACAAGCAATTTGCAGTACAACTCATTTATAAACATATTAAAACACTCCAGAGCTCTTGTTGATGCAAGCTTCGTGATTTCCTGGATATATGGCAGCCTGGTCACTCAAGATCTAAGGCAATTTTTGACATTCGTCCAGGTTCCCAGGACTTAGGGAGATGCCTTCAAAACTGGCCACTAGGTCCAACGGTGAGTGTTTCCATCAAGAAGGCTTGCAGCTTGCTAGGATGTTGTGGATGGGGATAATCAGGGATGGGCCATCCCCATTCACATGTTGTGGATGGCCGGCTTTAGCCTTTTAAGTATTTTAGTGGCTCTTCTCTTGACGGCGGAGAGAAACATTTTAGTTTGAAAGTTCCTTTCCTGCAATTCAACACATTTTGCCATGAGGCGGAGAAATTTTTTAGCAATTTGATAAAACATTGAATGGAATTTCTACTCATCTTTTTTTGTTGTAGCAGTTTTACAGCTAGCTAATTTCTTGCAATTCTACCCATTTTGCCATGGGGTCGAGATATATTTTTGCAGTTTCAAGGCTAATTTCCTACAATTCTACACATTTTGCTATCACTTATGCCATGTTAATGCGATATCTGTGTAAGAATGACTAACAACATCAATGGGGGTGACCTGAAAGTCAGGGCCCCTGACCATATGCCCTGCGTGCCCGGTCGATATTTGGCCATGATTACTGCAAATTAAGATATCTGGCTGGATTAACTACCAATTAAAACATTTACATGGCTAATTGTCAGCTAATTGAGTGACCGATACGACAAGAGAATTTCGAAATTGCACCTAGTGTATTCTACTATTCTTACTCTCAATGGTAAGTTGAGATCCCGACAGTTCCTCCCCCCAAAAAACACTAGCGGTCAGGGGCCCTAAGCGACCACTATATTGCTTATGCCTGGAGCCAACCCCGGGGACGGCTCCAAGCTGTGAGCTCTGGCTCCGAGGGTCATGTATTCAATCCCAGTGTTATGCACTTCTTTACATATATTTTGTTTTAACCCTATCCCAAACCTTAACCCTTACTATTCAGTATTAATGCCGTCGAAATTGGACATGTATCCCCCCTGGACAAACATTGAATACGGAAGTTAAACTGTTTCAAACTAAATGTTCTTCTCCCATGGCACCATGTGGCATATGGTGCCATGGGGAGAGAAGAAATGCATTTTTTTTATGCAACGCTCTAACCACTAGGCTACCCTGCACTAGGCTACCCTGCACTAGGCTACCCTGCACTAGGCTACCCTGCACTAGGCTACCCTGCACTAGGCTACCCTTATGGGTCAAGAGAGAACATTTAGCATTTTCCAGTGTCTAGGTCTACAATCCTGTGTGTGTGTGTGTGTGTGTGTGTGTGTGTGTGTGTGTGTGTTTGTGTGATTGTGTGTGTGTACGCTAATGCTATTGTTGGTTACATGTGTGTATGTTCGTGTGTATGTGAAGGGCACTGTGAGTCAAGGCTGGCTGGCTGATGCACAGTTTGGCGGTGAGTTAGCTCGTTTGGAATTTCATTTTTAGTGGGAACTGGGGGGGTGGTTCTGTGGTGGAAAGCTCTTGGGACTTCACCGTTCTACCTCTAACCCTCCCTGCCCCCCTCTGCCTACCCTGCCTCCCCGTCTCTCTCTCTCTCTCTCTCTCTCTCATTCCCTCCTCCCCCCACACTGAAACAGTTATACAAGAATGTGATGTCCTTCTCAACCAACCCTTAAAACCTTCACATTCTCAATGTTTACTCTCTGAGTTGAATTTCATCAGACTATCTTGTACAGGATATCCTAGAACTCAGACAAACAAAGCATTAGCACAACAGAGAGGTGTTTGCTATTTTATATCTCTGTTAGGCCATCATCCCCATACGGGAATATGAATTTCAAATAGATTTTTAGATTATTTTTTTAGGATAAATGAGAAATATAAAGAATTTGCTAAATAATGTATTTTTTATATTTATTTAATACATTTGAAATACATTTCAACATATATATTATGGAATGTATTTAAAATGTATATATAAATGTATATAAAATGTATATCACAATATATGTTGAATACATCGGCAAATGTATTTCAAAATAAATTATATTTTAGAATATATTTTCACATGTATTTGTAAATGTTTTGTAAAATATATATATTCCAACATGCATTTAAATGTAACTGTAAGACATATATATATATATTTATTATAATGTACAGTGCATTCGGAAAGTATTCAGACCCCTTGACTTTTTCCACATTCTGTTACGTTCAAGCCTTATTTAAAATGAATTACATTTTTTTTAATCACAATACCCAATAATGACAAAGCAAAAATAGATTTGTAGAAATGTTTGCACATTTATTAAAAATAAAAAACAGAAATACCTTATTTACGTAAGTATTCAGACCCTTTGCAATGAGACTCAAAATTGAGCTCAGGTGCATCCTGTTTCCATTAATCATTGTTGAGATGGTTCTACACCTTGATTGGAGCCCATCTGTGGTATATTCAATTGATCGGACATGATTTTGAAAGGCACACACCTGTCTATATAAGGTCCCACAGTTGACAGTGCATGCCAGAGCAAAACCCAAGCCATGAGGTCGAAGGAATTGTCGGTAGAGCTCGGTAGAGCTCCGAGACAGGATTGTTTCGAGGCACAGATCTGGGGAAGGATACCAAAACATTTCTGCAGCATTGAAGGTCCCCAAGAACACAGTGGCCTCCATCATTCTTAAATGGAAGAAGTTTCTCCTCAGTAAAAGGCACATGACAGCCCACTTGGAGTTTGCCAAAATGCACCTAAAGGACTCAGACCATGAGAAACAAGATCTTCTGCTCTGATGAAACCAAGTTTGAACTCTTTGGCCTGAATGCCAAGTGCCACATCTGGAGGAAACATGGTACCATCCCTACAGTGAAGCATGGTGGTGGCAGCATCATGCTGTTGGGATGATTTTGTGTCAGTGGCAGGGACTGGGAGACGAGTCAGGGTTGAGGAAAAGATGAACGGAGAAAAGTACAGAGAGATCCTTGACAAAAACCTGCTCCAGAGCGCTCAGGACCTCAGACTGGGGCAGCCAAGACAATGCAGGAGTCGCTTCGGGACAAGTCTCTGAATGTCCTTGAGTGGCCCAGCCAGAGCTCGGACTTAAACCCAATCGAACATCTCTGGAGAGACCTGAAAATAGCTGTGAAGCGACACTCCCCATTCAACCTGACAGAGCTTGAGAGGACCTGCAGAGAAAAATGGAAGAAACTCCCCAAATACAGGTGTGCCAAGCTGGTAGCGTCATGCACAAGAAGACTTGAGGCTGTAATCGCTGCCAAAGGTGCTTCAACAAAGTACTGAGTAAAGGTTCTGAATACTTATGTAAATGTGATGTTTCCGTTTTTTTTTTATAAACGTGCTGAAATTTCTAAAAATCTGTTTTTACCCTATCATTATGGGGTATTGTGTGTAGATTGATGAGATTATTAGCATTTGTAATCAATTTTAGAATAAGGCTGTAACATAACAAAATGTGGAAAAAGTCAAGGGGTCTGAATACTTTCCGAATGCACTGTATGGCACAAAAAAAAGTGAAATAATATTGTAATGAAATGGTGAATGTCTTAACAATGACACTTTAGTGGACTCTTTGGTATCACTTGCACTTATGGCAGTCTCAACACTAAATCGATAAAAACTCAAATAAAATAATTATAAAAACAGCCTACTGCCCAATATTTGTATTCATTATTAATTTCATCTGAAGAGGCGCACTTACTATAGTAAAAAAAAAGACCTCTTGAGATGGGAAAACATGTTTTTTATGAAGGTGAATATGTTGAACATGAAACATGTGCCCTTTATGACAGAATTATTCAAATTAAGTGAAATCAAACAGTTTTTTAATTCACCGCCACAATTGAAATTATGTTTTTGAATTGGTGGCAAAAACATTATCTCCATTAATCAATTAGGAAACATTTTGGCCACCATGTAGACTAGATG
Organism: Oncorhynchus tshawytscha; assembly: GCF_018296145.1. Classification (NCBI taxonomy): domain Eukaryota; kingdom Metazoa; phylum Chordata; class Actinopteri; order Salmoniformes; family Salmonidae; genus Oncorhynchus; species Oncorhynchus tshawytscha. The sequence continues at coordinate 19,395,988 of NC_056429.1, forward strand.
TCATAGCCATGCATCTCTGGAATACATTTTAAGGCGTTACATTTGCATCTTTGCTAAAATGCATGTATCTACATGTATTTGAAATACATTTTCCGTGACATTAAATATATATATATATATATATATATATTGAAAAAAACTGTATATGTCTGTATCTCTATCACATGTCAGTCTGATATCTCTCTATAGGAGGTCTTGATTAGAGCTCTGAGAGTTGACAGTCTATCTGGACCTGTATAACTAACGGTTTCTGAGAGTCTGTGGCCCCTACAGGGTCCAGGTGGCAGACAGTCTGAGGAACAGTCCTGCTGCGCTCCTGAGATAGCTCTTTATCTTGGTTGGTTGAAAATAGCAACATCAAAGGTACCACATGGAGAGGTATGTGTAAGTGACTCCCGGTTGAAGTTGCAGTGGCACAGATGTAGGATCAATTTACCCTCTCTAGATCCTAACTATAGGCACGTTTGTGTGCTTCTTGATCTTTTTTGTATGGGTACAGTGTCACTACTGCCATGTTAGGGCAGATTTGCTTAGAGAACGTGGGTTGTCGTGATCACCTCCTGTTCCTGAAAAGAAGTAATCAGTTAACAGGAAGTCTGATTAGAGAAAAAGATAACAAGGGGTGATTCCACGCCAAGAAGGCCAACAAAATATATTTTTTAGATTTATGGAACCAGGGGCACACTTCAATACACAGACATAATTTACAAACAGAATAATTTATGTTTAGTGAGTCCGCCAGATTCAGCGGCAGTAGGGATGACTAGGGATGTTCTCTTGATAAGTGTGTGAATTGGACCATTTTCCTGTCCTGCTAAGCATTCAAAATGTAACAAGTACTTTTTGGTGTCAGGGAAAATGTATGGAATAAAAAGTACATTGTTTTAATTAGGAATGTAGTGGAGTAGAAGTAAAAGTTGAAGTATAAATAGTAAAAGTATAAATAGTAAAGTAAAGTACAGATACACAAAAAATCTACTTAAGTAGTACTTTACAGCATTTTTACTTGACGTTGCACTATGCAGAAGTCACTTCGCCATTTACTGGTTGCTAAAACTCTAATACTAATTTCCATTTATGTGACAAAATAAGCTAATATAGTGTCGAGAATCATTGTATGATCTAAACCGCTGTGAAATATATTTTCCATTCCCAAAAATATTGTTGTTTCAGCTGTTTGAAGCTGCTGTACAAAACTGAAAGTAAAAGAAGCAAAAACAAATCTTAAGAATGGAAAACATAGAATTAGGGCACATAACAGAGTAAAATGATAGATCTATAACTCACATTTCTATCATCCAAAATGTTACATATTGCTTTGGCAATTCTCACATATACACTTAATTGGAAGGAAGGATGTTTGACAAGCTTTGTACATTTGTATCACAAACCATTTTAAACCTATACATGCCTCCTGTAAGACCCTATGATCTTTGAACTGTATACAAAACTGACAATTCTTTTTCTTCATATTTATTTATTCAACATTAAAAATATGAATATCTCAAAAGTACTCTTTTGGATTTTGTTCATTTTTAGACATGTGGTTTTAAACAAGTACATACAATTTCCAGAGTGGGTGCTCTGCTACTCTTGTAGTTATGATGATACATTTTACGAGTACCACCAACACAGTGAATGGGGAAATTGATTCAAAGGGAACTCTCTCTGCTGGTGATTTGCTGAATGTGATCAGTTAATGACCTATTATATCCATTTCTATGTATAAAATGGATATCATTAAAAGTAGCAGAGCACCCACTCTGGAAATGTGACTTGTTTGAAGAGTATATTGTTCCAAGCAATATGTCTAAAAAATAAGCTAAATCAAAAAGGTTTATATTGAGATATTCATTTAATATTTGTAATGTTGAATAAATTAATGTGACATTTTTTTTCTTCAGAATCTAGACATACTCCATATTTGAGAGATGTTGTCTGTATCATGAATAGTTCCTAGATCATAGGGTCTTACAGGAGGCATGAATAGGTCTAAAAATGGCCTAAAATGGCCACTTTCATCCTTATTTTCAAAACAATGGATTGCGATACAAATATAAAAAGCATATCAAACATACATCCTCCCAATTACATTTCTATGTGAGAATTGGCAGAACAATTTGAGATACTAAAAATATTTTTGGGTCTTCCTGGCCATGCAATTGCCCTCAGATGGATGGTAGATTTCTATACTTTGCAAAACACACAGACCGCAGGTTAACAGCATCATCAAGGTGAGCAAAGACAATTGATGTTCTTATGGTGACAACAGATGAAGCAATATAGATCAATCTTTTTTGGGGAAAAAGCAGAAGATACTTGTCCTCAGGAGAGTTTACTATGTTGAGTTTACTGTAGTGAGAAACCAGTGGAAACCAGCCTTTTCGAGGAGCTCAACTTTAATGAGCCAGCAGAGAGATAGGGGAGGTTTTAATAGAAATTAATTTAGTCAAATGTCCGATTAGTAAAAATGGACATTAAGTGCTTGTAAACATTGTGCTACAGTCCATCAAAAAAAGCATTGTCCCATCTTTGAGCTATTCTTATCTTAATTTACATGTCATCTGTTGTTGGTTAGAATGGTGCTGGAGAGGATGGCTGCCGTTTTACGTGCTGCTCACCAACTATGCTATTTTGTTACTTTTTTAGCATTGTTTGTAACTTTTATTTTTGTACTTATTTTGTACATAATGTTGCTGCTACTGTCTCTACTGTCTCTTATGGCCGAAAATAACTTCTGGACATCAGAACAGCGATTTACTCACCTCAACCTGGAAGACGATTTTTTCTTTATCGAATCCGACGCAAAGGATAAACTGCTTTCTCGGGAACGGGCCCAATTCCCCGTCATTTGCTAAAGAAAAGACAGAGAAAAAGGGGACAGAGGTTGGGCTGCATTCTGAGAATTCATAGGCAAGTGAGTAAACCCCCACCGCCATCCATTCTATTGGCCAAGGTGCAATCATTGGAAAATAAAATGGATGATCTACGATCAAGATTATCCTACCAACGGGACATTAAAAACTGTAATATCTTATGTTACACCGAGTCGTAGCTGAAAGACGACACAGATAATATAGAGCTTTTGGGATTTTCCATGCATCGGCTGGACAGAGAAGCTAGGTCTGGTAAGATGAGGGGTGAGGGTGTGTGTCTATTTGTCAATAACAGCTGGTGCACGATGTCTAATATTAAAGAAGTCTCGAGGTATTGCTCGCCTGAAGTAGAGTACCTTATGATAAGCTGTAGACCATACAATCTACCAAGAAATTTCTCATCTATATTGTTCGGAACCGTCTATTTACCACCACAAACCGACGCTGGCACTAAGACCGCACTCAAAGAGCTGTATAAGACCATAAGCAAACAAGACAATGCTCATCCAGAAGCAGAGCTCCTAGTGGCTGGGGACTTTAATGCAGGTAAACTTAAATCCGTTTTGCCTAATTTCCACCAGAATGTCACATGTGCAATCAGAGGAAAAATCTATGGACCACCTTTACTCCACACACAGTGATGCATACAAAGCACTCTCCTACCCTCAATTTGGCAAATCTGACAATAATTCTATCCTCCTGATTCTTGCTTACAATCAAAAACTAAAGCACCAGTGACTCGCTCAATACAGAAGTGGTCAGATGACGCAAATGCTACGCTACAGGACTGTTTTGCTAGCACAGGTTGGAATATGTTCCAGTATTCATCCAATGGCATTGAGGCGTATACCACCTCAGTCATCAGCTTCATAAATAAGTGCATCGACGACGTCGTCCCCACAGTGACCGTACGTACATATCCCAACCAGAAGCCATGGATTACAGGCAATATCCGCATCAAGCTAAAGGCTAGTGCTGTCGATTTCAATGAGCGGAACACTATTCAGGACACTTGTAACAAATCCCGCTATGCCTTCAGACGAACCATCAAACAGGCAAAGTCAATACAGGGTTAAGATTGAATCCTACTACACTGGCTCTGGCGCTCGTAGGATGTGGCAGGGCTTGAAAACTATTGTGGACTACAAAGGGAAATCCAGCCGCAAATTGCCCAGTGACGCGAGCCTACCAGATGAGCTTAATGCCTTTTATGCTCGAGGAAAGCAACACTGAAGCATGCAAGAGAGCACCAGCTGTTCCGGACAACTGTGTGATAATGCTCTCGGTAGCCGATGTGAGCAAGACCTTTAAACAGGGCAACATTCACAAAGCCACAGGGCCAGACAGATAACCAGGACATGTACTCAAAGCACCTCTCCCTGATTGAGTCTGTAATACCTACATGTTTCAAGCAGACCATCATAGTCCCTTGTGCCCAAGGAAGTAAACGTAACCTGCCTAAATGATTACCACCCCGTAGCACTCACGTCGGTAGCCATGAAGTGCTTTGAAAGGCTGGTCATGGCTCACATCAACAGCATCATTACGGATGCCCTAGACCCACTCCAATTTGCATACCCCAACTGACGCAATCTCAATGCCCTTTCCCACCTGGACAAAAGGAACACCTATGTGAGAATGCTGTTCATTGACTACAGCTCAGCGTTCAACACCATAATGCCCATAAAGCTCATCCCTAAGCTAAAGACCCTAGGACTAATCACCTCCCTCTGCAACTGGATCTTGGACTTCCTGACGGGCTGCTCCTAGGTAGTAAGGGTAAGCAACAAGACCACTGCCACACTGATCCTCAACACTGGGTCCCCTCAGTTGTGTGTGCTTAATCCCCTCCTGTACTCCCTGTTCACCCACGACTGTGTGGCCAAACACGACTCCAACACCATCATTAAGTTTGCTGACGACACAACATTGGTAGGCCTGATCACCAACAATGATGAGACAGCCTATGGGGAGGAGGTCAGAGATCTGGCAGTGCGGTGCCAGGACAACAACCTCTTACTCAATGTGAGCAAGACAAAGGAGCTGATCGTGGACTACAGGAAAAGGCAGGCCGAACATGCCCCCATTAACATTGACGGGGCTGTAATGGAGCGGGTCGAGAGTTTCAAGTTCCTTGGTGTCCACATCACCAACTAACTGTCATGTTCCAAACACACCAAGACAGACGTGAAGAGGGCACAACAACATATTTTCACCCTCAGGAGACTGAAAAGATAGTCCCCAGATGCTCAAAAAGTTATACAGCTGCACCATCGAGAGCATCACCGCCTGGTATGGCAACTGCTCAGCATCTGACCGGAAGGTGCTACAGAGTGTAGTGCGTACGGCCCAGTACATCACTGGGGCCAAGCTTCCTGCCATCCAGGACCTATATACCAGGCAGTGTCAGAGGAAAGCCCCAAAAATTGTCAAAGATTTCAGTCACCCAAGTCATAGACTGTTCTTTCTGCTTCCACACGGAAAGCGGTACTGGAGCGCCAAGTCTAGGACCAATAGGCTCCATAGCTTCTACCCCCATGCCATTAGACTACTGAACAATTAATCAAATGGCCACCGGACTTTTTACATTGACATCCCTCAATTTGTTTTTTACACTGCTGCCACTTGCTGTTTTTTATCTATGCATAGTCACTTCACCCCTAACTACATGTACAAATTACCTCGACTAACTGGTACCCCCTGTATATGGCCTAGTTATTGTTATTTTAGTGTGTTACTTTTTATTCTTTTTTACTTTAGTTTATTTGGTAAATATTTTCTTAACACTTTCTTGAACTGCACTGTTGGTTAAGGGCTTGTAAGTAAGCATTTCACGGTAAGGTCTACACCTGTTTTATTCGGTGCATGTGACAAATAAAGTTATATTTGATATTAATGTAATTTTTTTGTGGCATTAGTTTATTTGCCTTCTGATCATGGCCTTAAACACTAAATAAAGTTCTGGCCTTTGCCTTCCCAAATAAATAAAAAATAACTTGGACCTCAGTCATATAAACAACCCTCTCTTTTGATTCTGCCCGATTCTCTCAGCACTGGTCCGTTTATGCCTGGGAATGCTTGTATAAGTCAGACTCGTGTATGACTTGTCCATGTCTGTGGGTATATGTTCCTGCGTGTGACTTGTCCATGTCTGTGGGTATATGTTACTGCGTGTGACTTGTCCATGTCTGTGGGTATATGTTCCTGCGTGCGACTTGTCCGTGTCTGTGGGTATATGTTACTGCGTGTGACTTGTCCATGTCTGTGGGTGTATGTTCATGCATGTGACTTGTCCATGTCTGTGGGTATATGTTCCTGCGTGTGACTTGTCCATGTCTGTGGGTATATGTACCTGCGTGCGACTTGTCCATGTCTGTGGGTATATGTTCCTGCGTGTGACTTGTCCGTGTCTGTGGGTATATGTTCCTGCGTGTGACTTGTCCATGTCTGTGGGTATATGTACCTGCGTATGACTTGTCCATGTCTGTGGGTATATGTTCCTGCGTGTGACTTGTCCATGTCTGTGGGTATATGTTCCTGCGTGTGACTTGTCCATGTCTGTGGGTATATGTTCCTGCGTGTGACTTGTCCATGTCTGTGGGTATATGTTCCTGCGTGTGACTTGTCCATGTCTGTGGGTATATGTTCCTGCGTGTGACTTGTCCGTGTCTGTGGGTATATGTTCCTGCGTGTGACTTGTCCATGTCTGTGGGTATATGTTCCTGCGTGTGACTTGTCCGTGTCTGTGGGTATATGTTCCTGCGTGTGACTTGTCCATGTCTGCGGTTATATGTTCCTGCGTGTGACTTGTCCATCTCTGCGGGTATATGTTCCTGCGTGTGACTTGTCCATGTCTGTGGGTATATGTTCCTGCGTGTGACTTGTCCATGTCTGTGGGTATATGTTCCTGCGTGTGACTTGTCCATGTCTGTGGGTATACGTTCCTGCGTGTGACTTGTCCATGTCTGCGGTTATATGTTCCTGCGTGTGACTTGTCCATGTCTGTGGGTATATGTTCCTGCGTGTGACTTGTCCGTGTCTGTGGGTATATGTTCCTGCATGTGACTTGTCCATGTCTGTGGGTATATGTTCCTGCGTGTGACTTGTCCATGTCTGTGGGTATATGTTCCTGCGTGTGACTTGTCCATGTCTGCGGTTATATGTTCCTGCGTGTGACTTGTCCATCTCTGCGGGTATATGTTCCTGCGTGTGACTTGTCCATGTCTGTGGGTATATGTTCCTGCGTGTGACTTGTCCATGTCTGTGGGTATATGTTCCTGCGTGTGACTTGTCCATGTCTGTGGGTATATGTTCCTGCGTGTGACTTGTCCATGTCTGTGGGTATATGTTCCTGCGTGTGACTTGTCCATGTCTGCGGTTATATGTTCCTGCGTGTGACTTGTCCATGTCTGTGGGTATATGTTCCTGCGTGTGACTTGTCCATGTCTGCGGTTATATGTTCCTGCGTGTGACTTGTGACTATGTTCCGTGTGACTTGTCCATGTCTGTGGGTATATGTTCCTGCGTGTGACTTGTCCATGTCTGCGGTTATATGTTCCTGCGTGTGACTTGTCCATCTCTGCGGGTATATGTTCCTGCGTGTGACTTGTCCGTGTCTGTGGGTATATGTTCCTGCGTGTGACTTGTCCATGTCTGTCGGTATATGTTCCTGCGTGTGACTTGTCCATGTCTGCGGGTATATGTTCCTGCGTGCGACTTGTCCATGTCTGTGGGTATATGTTCCTGCGTGTGACTTGTCCATGTCTGTGGGTATATGTTCCTGCGTGTGACTTGTCCATGTCTGCGGGTAAATGTTCCTGCGTGTGACTTGTCCATGTCTGTGGGTATATGTTCCTGCGTGTGACTTGTCCATGTCTGTGGGTATATGTTCCTGCGTGTGACTTGTCCATGTCTGCGGTTATATGTTCCTGCGTGTGACTTGTCCATGTCTGCGGGTATATGTTCCTGCGTGTGACTTGTCCATGTCTGCGGGTATATGTTCCTGCGTGTGACTTGTCCATGTCTGCGGGTAAATGTTCCTGCGTGTGACTTGTCCATGTCTGTGGGTATATGTTCCTGCGTGTGACTTGTCCATGTCTGTGGGTATATGTTCCTGCGTGTGACTTGTCCATGTCTGCGGGGTATATGTTCCTGCGTGTGACTTGTCCATGTCTGCGGGTAAATGTTCCTGCGTGTGACTTGTCCATGTCTGTGGGTATATGTTCCTGCGTGTGACTTGTCCATGTCTGTGGGTATATGTTCCTGCGTGTGACTTGTCCATGTCTGCGGGTATATGTTCCTGCGTGTGACTTGTCCGTGTCTGTGGGTAAATGTTCCTGCGTGTGACTTGTCCGTGTCTGTGGGTATATGTTCCTGCGTGTGACTTGTCCATGTCTGCGGGTATATGTTCCTGCGTGTGACTTGTCCATATGTTCCTGCGTGTGACTTGTCCGTGTCTGTGGGTATATGTTCCTGCGTGTGACTTGTCCGTGTCTGTGGGTATATGTTCCTGCGTGTGACTTGTCCGTGTCTGTGGGTATATGTTCCTGCGTGTGACTTGTCCGTGTCTGTGGGTATATGTTCCTGCGTGTGACTTGTCCGTGTCTGTGGGTGTATGTTCCTGCGTGTGACTTGTCCATGTCTGTGGTTATATGTTCCTGCGTGTGACTTGTCCGTGTCTGCGGGTATATGTTCCTGCGTGTGACTTGTCCGTGTCTGTGGGTATATGTTCCTGCGTGTGACTTGTCCGTGTCTGTGGGTATATGTTCCTGCGTGTGACTTGTCCATGTCTGTGGTTATATGTTCCTGCGTGTGACTTGTCCATGTCTGTGGGTATATGTTCCTGCGTGTGACTTGTCCATGTCTGTGGGTGTCCCCGCAACTACAGGTGTGTATCAGTATATGTCTATTCGTACTGTAGCTCGTTTGACTATATTGGCTATACAGTAGTTGCACAGAACTATAATTATAACTTAAGAGTGGCTTCAATGAGCCAATTATGGACATAAAAATACATCCCATCTGCGTCTCTCGAGGAAAAATGTATTTTGGCCGTTTACACTATGTCTGTCGTCTGCTGTTGTATAGGCTGAGGTCAGAGGGTGATAAAGAGGCTGCGGAATGTTCAAGTGTTCCAGTGTGTGTCGCTCCAGACGGTTCCTGTCTCATGTTCCCCAGGCCTCCTTTTTCCATATCTCACCCTGGGCCAGAAGATCAAGAGAGGGAGCAGAGAGCCCCCCTCACCCTGAGCCTGGAGCCTAAGAAAGGGCTTACCTCACCCACCAGCTAAACACAGGCCAGACTCAATTACACTCCTGACTTATTACTGTGCAGTGGTATGTTTCAGGCTATGTATCGCAAACTCTTACACAACTTCATCACTGCACATCAACGCAACTGCTTGGGTTCTTGGCTTTGTTTCAGCAATGCTCATTGGGTTGGACAAGCAAGCAACGCTTTTGGGGGAGTTTGTTGAATGAGCCTCTGATCTTGTTTGTCTGTATTTGAAGAGAGGGGGGAGAGTTGTGTGTGTGTGTGTGTGTGTGTGTGTGTGTGTGTGTGTGTGTGTGTGTGTGTGTGTGTGTGTGTGTGTGTGTGTGTGTGTGTGTGTGTGTGAGTGAGTGGTGTGTACTACGAAGGGTATCTTTGTGTCTATAGGCGTGGTGAATGTGTACATAGTGTGTGTTTTGGTGATTCCGGCAGGGGTCTCCCAGAACGTGACCTTGCTGTGTGTGTGTGTAGGTGTGTGAATGGAGCAGATCCCTGGCCCCTGGCTGCTGACATTAGAAGCCATAGTGAGTGACGCTCCACATAAAGAACTGGGATAGAGATCTGCAGAGGTAGCAGGCAGTATCTCTGCTGAGCCAGCAACAAGAACAAGACAGGCAGACCATGAGGCAGGGCTCCCCAAAGCTCTCTGGCACCACAGGCAAGCCTACAGAACACTAAGTTAAAAACACGCTTCACATCTCATTAAGCAGCAGTGCTCTGACATCTGGCCCAAACTACACCACACACTAACAGAAATGTTTCACATGTTCCCTTCCCTAAATGTTCCCATCAGAGATAAGAAATGTACACTTTTGTTCTCCACAGAGATCTGTTGTTTTGAATTGAATTGGCTTGAGAATTCCAGAGATTTGCAGAAAAGGAATTGACTATGAGAAAAAGTCAGCTTTAATAATCCATGTCATAGCCTATCAGTTTGTTTATCTATGAATTGATGTATGATTATTGACATATGATTGAAATGCTTTAGAGAGAAATATGTTTTAATTGACAATTTAACAATGCCCAAACAACAATCAAATGATCTTAGCTACTGACTCTGCTTGCCATTCTTCCAGACCCTGCTCTTATCATGACAATCACAACATTTCCATCCCTCATATTATATTTGATATTTATTTGATCAGACAGAGTTGCTTGAGCATGAACATGAGTTTGAATCCACATATTGGGCTCTATTTTCGCCTTGCGTTAAGGCGGAGCTAGTGATAAACAAACGTTAGTTTACAATAGCGTCATGTGAAAACTGGCGCACTAGCATTTTCCAGCCCTAATGCCATGTTCTGCAATTTACCTGTCTTATATCAGCTCGCTTGCGCTCAGATGTGCGGGTGGAAATATTTGAGGTGCGTCCTAAAAAATATGATCCAAAGTGCTCATTTCGGGCAGCGCTGATGAGGATATGCTTTACCACTAAAACGCTGGTTTTAGTGGTAAAGCAGTTGGTTACGGCATGCATTTCGGGAAACGCAGCCTATCCAGCCATGACGCACACTGCCCTAATGCACATGGAAAAAGAGTAACCCAATATGCTTTTGGTGCTTGTATACTCTGTATTTAGAAACATACAAACTAATGTGTTTTCCCCATTTCGTTGAACTGTAATAAAAACCAAGCATAGCCTCCCCTCCACTCAATTAAGATTGTTTTATGTCTGCCCAATGCAATCGCTAAGTAGTCATGACTGTAGATAAAGGTTTTGACTCCTGACTGCTTGGAAATACATCTTAATCACCAAAGCTTCACTAAAATGTCCAGTTTGAGACGAGTAAAACAGTGAGCTGACATTGCCTTTTTATCTCTGTACTGTAGGCATGCCGACATTTTAGCCATGCAGGTCCCATTTTGGACGAGTGAAAAAAAACCTCCATGATGTAGGCTACGTTTCCATGCCCATCATGAAACGAGAGATGAGAACCTCAGTGAATACCGGTGAACCTCGTATTTAGAAGTGATATATAACCTGTAAAAATGGCTTGTTTTCCGTTTAATACGTGTCTTTTTTTATCCGGCAGATTTATGATATCGTTACATTTTCCATGTATTTATTGTTGTTGTTTTAAAAACTAATTATGGCTTGTTTTTTGTTTAATTTTATTACAACCAAACTTATTTAGAATGATTCACCTTCCTGGTTTTATGGTGACAAAGTCCGTGGTGTGCCTGCAATGCAACATCTGGGGATGTGTGAATGTGATCTGACCTAGATGGTTCCAATTATGTTCAGTATAACGGTGAGTGGACATTCTGACTTTCTATTCATGTTAGATATTTGTCTAGCTACTGTGGATGTGCGTAAAACCCTCCATAGTCTGCGTTGTTTTAATTTTATATGCCCGTGGGAGAAAGGATGGTGCCTGTAAGTGTGACATAGTCTATTTAAAACAAGTTGTTTCGTTTTATTTAGAATTTGATTTAAATTATTTTTTATCTTTTAGGCCTTATCACTAATTAATTTAATCTTACATATTGACAATGTTTGCCATGTCCCGGGGGGGTTGGGTTAAATGCGGAAGACACATTTCAGTTGAAGGCATTCAGTTTTACATCTGACTAGGTATCCCCTTTCCCTTTCCCATGCTCAGCCATAATGCAATTTGCAGTTGGCCTAGTCCCTATATCAGTGTGAATGCTATTGAAGCCATGAAATTACTTTGAACAATGTGGACTGCAAATGGGTTTAAGTTAAAGTATTTAACAAAGATAGTTCTACATGCTGTTATTTCGTTTCGGTAAGCCATTTAACAAACTATAACGACTAACATTGGAATTCGAGTTGATTCCAAGGCAATACTTAAAAGACCAGAAGCACACAACTTGAAGCAACCACATTTCACCATGGAGCACGTGCTGATTGGCCAGTGAGAGGCCAAGCCTCGACACACCCACAACTTGCTGATTCATGAAAACCGAGCCGTTTCGCGCCAAAGCCAGAGAGTGCGCTGATAATTGGGAGTGAAAAAAGTAAGATCTGACACACCTGAACCTATAGCGCTACCGCCTGCGCTTAGATTTGCCATTGCATTAGGTTTGTTAAAAAAAAAAATCCCTTATCTAGTAGATATGACAGCGAGGGTGGTTTATCTTTGTTTTGTGGGACTTATCTTTCACATGTGGAGCCGCATTGAGCCAGTTTCCCACATGATTTGAAAATACAACAATAGCCATTATACGGTAGCTGTGAAGGTTTTCTTCCGGTGACAAAATGCAGCGTGGTTATTTGTAAACATCTTTAATAAAGATGAAAAATACGAACAGTATACAAAAACAATAACCGTGAAAACCCAAAACAGCCCTCTCTGGTGAAACAAACACAGAGACAGGAACAATCACCCACGAAACACTCAAAGAATATGGCTGCCTAAATATGGTTCCCAATCAAAGACAACGATAAACACCTGCCTCTGATTGAGAACCACTCCAGGCAACCATAGACTTTCCTAGACTACTATACTCCACCACAATCCCATAACCTACAAAAAACCCCAAGACAAAACACACCACATAAATAACCCATGTCACACCCTGGCCTGACCAAAATAATAAAGAAAACACAAAATACTAAGACCAGGGCGTGACAGTAGCCTACATAATTTGTAAAACCTTATTGTAAATGTCAAGGCTTGTAATTCTACTGTGTAACCAAGGTGTGTTTTATATGACTAATTTCACTGGTTTTATATGCGTCTCCTGTGGGATCATGTAGGTGTTGATGGCATAGGATGGAGTCGCTAAGGCATCTGGGTGGCACATGCCCCTCCAGCGGTGTGTGTATGCGGCCAGGTGCCTGGTGCTTACCCTTTGTGGCCCACCTGTGTTTATGAGAGTAGGATAGCATGGCATTAGTTATTGTTGAAATTACAGTGCCCAGCACCTTGCACATGCATGTGTGTTGGTGTCTATACTTGTAGTCACATGTCATTACTCTTGGAGTACAGAGGTCTCATCCTCAGTGCAGGATGAGAAAAATCTGCAGTGAGCACAGCGCTGCCCTGTCATCACTAGTTACCACATTCACAAAGCCATAATGGCTAAACCTGCCTAATTCTACAATTTCTCTTCTTAAAATCAGATTTTAAACCTATCCCTAATCTTAAACCTAACCACACTGTTAACCTTATGCCTAACCGTAACCTTGAACTATTAAGACCAAAAAACAAATTTTTATTTTTATGAATTTTTAAGATATACTCTTAGAAAAAAGGGTTCCGAATATGTCCCCATAGGAACTTTTTTTGGTTCCAGGTAGAACCCATTTTTGTTCCAGGTAAAACCATTCTGGGTTCCATGTAGAACCCTCTTTGGAAAGAGTTCTACATTGAACCCAAAAAGTTTCTACCTGTAACCAAAAAAGGTTATTCAAAGGGTTCTCCTATTGGGACAGCTGAAGAACCCTTTTAGGTTCTAGATAGTACCTTTTTCCTAAGAGGGGATATGTGACACACAAATATGTCATATTTTGTATGTTTAGTTGATCTTTTATGGAGACATCCCTTGTATCATTTTCTAGGCCTCCCAGGTATTTGCATCGAAAGTCTGCTGTCCCCACTTTCTTCAAGAGGTCCACCATTGTTCCTGTATTCAAGAAAGCAAAGATAACTGAACTTAATGACTAATGCCCCGTAGCACTCACTTCTGTCATCATGAAGTGCTTTGAGGGGCTAGTCAAGGATCATATCACCTCTGACACCCTAGACCCACTTCAATTTGCATACTGCCCCAATAGAGCCACAGACGATGCAATCTCCATCACACTGCCCTATCCCATCTGGACGAGAGGAATACCTATGTCAAAATGCTGTTGACTACAGCTCAGCCTTCAAGACTACAGTACCCTCAAAGCCCTGGGTCTGTGTCTGAACCCCACCCTGTGCAACTGGATCCTCGACTTCCTGACGGGCCATCCCCCCAAGTGGAGAAGGTAGGAAACAACACCTCCACTATGCTGATCCTCAACACAGGGGCCCCACAAATCAAATCAAATCTAAATCAAATTTATTCATATAGCCCTTCGTACATCAGCTGATATCTCAAAGTGCTGGTACAGAAACCCAGCCTAAAACCCCAAACAGCAAGCAATGCAGGTGTAGAAGCACGGTGGCTAGGAAAAACTCCCTAGAAAAGGCCAAAACCTAGGAAGAAACCTAGAGAGGAACCAGGCTATGTGGGGTGGCCAGTCCTCTTCTGGCTGTGCCGGGTGGAGATTATCACAGAACATGGCCAAGATGTTCAAATGTTCATAAATGACCAGCATGGTCGAATAATAATAAGGCAGAACAGTTGAAACTGGAGCAGCAGCACGGCCAGGTGGACTGGGAAGGCAAGGAGTCATCATGTCAGGTAGTCCTGGGGCATGGTCCTAGGGCTCAGGTCCTCCGAGAGAGAGAAAGAAAGAGAGAAAGAGAGAAAGAGAGAATTAGAGACACAAGGGTGTGTGCTCAGCCCCCTCCTGTACTCCCTGTTCTCCCATGACTGTGTGGCCATGCACCCCTCCAACTCAGTCATCAAGTTTACAGAAGACACAACAGTAGTAGGCCTGATTACCTACAATGACGAAACATCTTACAGGGAGGAGGTGAGGGTCCTGGCAGAGTTGTGCCAGGAAAATAACCTCTCCCTCAACGTCAACAAAACAAAGGAGCTGATCGTGGACTTTAGGAGACAGCAGAGGGAACACGCCCCCATCCACATCGACAGGACCGCAGTGGAGAAGCTGAAAAGCTTAAAGTTCCTCATCGTACACATAACTGACAATCTGAAATGGTCCACCCACACAGACAGTGTGGTGAAGAAGGCGCTGTTGCGCCTCTTCAACCTCAGGAGGCTGAAGAGATTTGGCTTGGTCCCTGAGACCCTTACAGATGAACCATTGAGAGCTGTATCACCGCCGGGTATTGCAACTGCACCGCCCCACAACCGCAGGGCTCTCCGGAGAGTGATGCAGTCTGCCTAACGCATCACTGGGGGGGGGCACACTGCCTGCCCTCTACAGCACCCAATGTCATCAAAGGAAGGCCAAAAAGATCATCAAGGACATTAACCACCCGAGCCACGGCCTGTTCACCCTGCTATCATCCAGAAGGCGAGGTCAGTACAGGTGCGTCAAAGCTGGGACCGAGAGACTGAAAAGCTGCTTCTATCTCAAGGCCATCAGACTGTTAAATAGCCATCATTAGCCAGCTACCAACCGGTTACTCAACCCTGCACCTTAGAGGCTGCTGTCCTATATACATAGACATGGAATCACTGGTCACTTTAATAATGTTTACATACTGTTTCGCTCATCACATATATAGATATGTATTGGGGTGGCAGGTAGCCTAGTAGTTAGAGCGTTGGGCCAGTAATCGAAAGGTTGCTGGATTGAATCCCCGAGTTGACAAGGTAAAAATCTGTCATTCTGCCCCTGAACAAGGCAGTTAACCCACTCTTCCCTGGTAGGCCGTCATTGTAAATAAGAATTTGTGCTTCTACACCTGCATTGCTTGCTGTTTGGGGTTTTAGGCTGGGTTTCTGTACAGCACTTTGAGATATCAGCTGATGTACGAAGGGCTATATGAATACATTTTATTTAGATTTGATTTGATTTGTGGGGCCCCTGTGTTGAGGATCAGCATAGTGGAGGTGTTGTTTCCTACCTTCTCCACTTGGGGGGATGGCCCGTCAGGAAGTCGAGTTAAATAAAGGTTAAATGAAATTAAAAATATATATACGTATTCTACTGTATTATATTCAATGCCACTCTGACATTGCTCGTCCTAATATTTATATATTTTTTAATTCCCTTATTTTACTTTTAGATTTGTGTGTATTGTTGTGAATTGTTAGATACTACTGCACTGTTGGAGCAAGAAACATGTCACGTCCTGTCCTTAGTTCCTTTTGTATGTTTCTATTTTAGGTTGGTCAGGGCATGAGTTGGGGTGAGCATTCAATGTTTTTGTTCTATGTTTGGTATTTCTATGTGTTTGGCCTGGTATGGTACCCAATCAGAGGCAGCTGTCAATCGTTGTCTCTGATTTAGAACCATACTTAGGTAGCCTGTTTTCCCACTCTTGTTTGTGGGTGGTTGTTTTCTGTTTAGTGTATGTCACCTTACAGAACTGTTTCGTGTCTTCCATTTCACGTTATTTTGTTTTTGTGTGTTCAGTCAATAAATTATGACGGACACTTACCACGCTGCATATTGGTCCGATCCTTCTTACTTTTCCTCAGAAGAAGAGGAGGACGAAAATAGTTACAAAACATAAGTATATTTCTACACCGGCAATAACATCTGCTAAATATGTGCATGTGACCAATAACATTTAATATGATTTTGATTTGATATGTAATGTAGCCTCTTACGGTACAATTTGATGGTTTTACATGCCAAATAGCTTTTGTTGCTTGACGCTAAATACCACTGATTGAATAGCCTCAAGATATATGCACTTCATTTGACGTAATTGGTGAATGTGTTTGAATTGGATTATGTATGGAGATAGCTGTTTGAACTTGAGACCTTTATTTTTTATAAGACTTAATACTACGATGCAGTTGTAATTTATAATTGATTTTGGCAGCATAAAAAATGATCAAAAATAACTATTTTAATCAATCTTGGAGAATGCCTAATACTGAACACTACTAACTTTTCTCCATCTAATCATCCCACCCTGTTAATTCAGGTCTATTTCCTGCTGACCACGTCTCAGTCTGGCCGCAGACAGTGGAAGGAACAATGTGTCAGAGCTGGGCCGGCCTGCTGGAATGCCCTCTGTGTAAACACTGGCATTATCTTCATGAGCTCATCCTTTCCTAGGGATGTAAAAAAAAAATATATATATATTTATTTAACTAGGCAAGTCAGTTAAGAACAAATCCTTATTTACAATGACTGTCTACTCAGGCCAAACCCAGATGACACTGGGCCAATCGTGCGCCGCCCTATGGGACTCCCAATCACGGCAAGATGTGATACAGCCTGGATTCGAACCATGTACTATAGTGATGCCTCTTGCACTGAGATGCAGTGCCTTAGACCGCTGGGATGGACTGGACTAGAGCAGCTTTCACTATTGCTACATAACACTACAGACAACCTCAGCACCAAACCCAGCCACAACCGTACTGTTGAGGAGAGCTAAGTGAATGGTTCCCCTCACAGCTAGAATAATACACTATATGTCATTCTTACACTATGCACAGTGGATGTGCTCATACTAACACAACACAAAATGATGATGATGAATAATGTTTTGATTATATTAATATTGATTGTGAGCACTAGCATGGGAGATCTACATTATACATCATTTTGATGAGTGGAGATATTTCTCCAATCTCTACTTGTCACATTTGAACACTCTCCAGTAGTATTTGACTATACACCTCATAACTAGTCATAGAACACTGATGAGGAGGCCCTCAGGAAATACTTCTATCAAATCTGTGTTTTCAAATGGGTCATTGAACATAATAGTTTCCATACAGCATCAGGCCTGAAGAATTGTTTTCCATGGATGAGAACCAAAATATGAAGATGTTATTTGAGTAAGCTGCTTTAAGTGTAGTGTTTTTACCAGACTGCCACCACAGCACACTCACTCACTCACTCACTCACTCACTCACTCACTCACTTTAAATTCTTGTTGCCCTTTAAAAAATAAAGGAAAAGCATTGCACTTGAAGAGCGACAACTACCTAAAGGTTTTATAACATAGTTCCCACCAAACATTTCAATTCTTTATTTTGGATTGTGCTCTCTAAAATGAATCAATGTCTAACATCACAAACATATTTTCAGACGTCACAACATTATTTGATAACCACAATGATGTGGCAAAGTATGGTTTGTTCAATCAAATAGTTTTGTTGGATTTTGCTTGACAGTGTCTGTTGTTGACAGAGTCTGTTCTTGAACTGGCATCAACAGTGATTTGACAAGGACAAGGTGATTAAACTAGCTTTAACAGAATATACATGGTTTTGTTAATTAGTTTATAGCTTAAATCTGACAGTCATGTAGTTTTGCTATGAGCATGGCCTGACTTTGTTTACTTGCCAAGTAAACCCATTCCCAGAACATTTAAATCTCTACCAGTCGTATTATATTGTCAGTCATGTTATTAATAATGATAAACAGTACACGTTTAAGTGCTGTTAAATGAAACCGCTGACAAAATTAGAATCTTTTAACCTTTTAAGAGAAAAGCGTTAATACTTCCGAACCGCTCAGACTTTCAACCTGACAATATTGTATGGACAGACAGCAGGTCATGTTAGATTAGGTCGAGATCCTAACAGGGGAGTGACTGTGTCCAGGGTCTATGCCACATGTGTATACACAAGTCCTCTAAGTTTGTGAAAGCCCCATGTGTCTGGGCGTCACTGACTTACTCCCTAATTCACACTCAGGTCGGTGTGCTTGTTTGAAGAAACAGCATAGACATTGAGCCAACACAGAATCTCTCAGTGTTGAGGTGGATACATCACTGATATGTCTGGGGTTTTCTTGATCATCGAACTCACTAGCCTGTTTTCATAGCAGAGGTGTGAAATGTGTTCTCAATGCATTCTTTTCAATCCAATTCAGCCTACGGCTTATGGATTGTGTTGTGGGTATAAAAAACTAAGTGGATGGAAAACAAAATATTGAACTCGTTCACAGGGAGGACAGTGAGAGGGAGAGAAGGAAACAGGACATGACAGGGCAGAGCCGAATACGTCTTTCCACTGTAGTGTTTTTGTTTGAGCCGATTGCGTCTCGCAGGAAATGCCCTCCAATGTTTCCACAAGTAGATCTTCTAGTAACAGCAGCCTGCTAATAAGACATTGGTACACTAAGTACTGCCAAGTAGCACAACCCTAATCAAATCAAAAATCTATTCACCTTCTTTGTAAACAACAGGTGTGGACTAACAGTGAAATGCTTACTTACAGGCCCTTCCCAACAATGTAGATAGAAAGAAAATAGAGAAATAATAGAAAAGTAATAATAAATACACAATGAGTAATGATAACTTGGCTATGTACAAGGGGCACCAGTACTGAGTTGATGTGCAGGGGTAAAAGGTAATTGAGATAGATATGCACATTTAACAAGGAATAAAGTGACTGATAATTAACAATAGCAGCAGCGTATGTGGGTCAAAAAAGTTAACTAGCTATTTAGAAGTTATTACTCAGGTGTAGAAGCCGTTATTGTCCTGTTGGTTCCGGATTTGGTGCATCAATACCTCTTGCTGTGCATCAGTACCTCTTGCTGTGTGGTAGCAGAGAGAACAGTTTATGACTTGGGTGGCTGGAGCATCGAACAATTCTTAGGGCCTTCCCCTTTCACCGCTTGGTATAGAGGTCCTGGATGGCAGGGAGCTCGGCCCCAGTGATGTACTGGGCTGTACAAACTACCCTCTGTAGCGCCTTGCAAAGCAGTTGCCATACCAAGCGGTGATGCAGCCAGTCAATATGCTCTCAATGGTACAGCTGTAGAACTTTGATGATCTGAGGGCCCATGCCAAATCATTTCAGCCTCCCAAGGGGGAAGAGGCATTGTCTCACGACCTTGTTGGTGTGTGTGAACCATGATAGATACTTCGTAATGTGGACACCATGGAACTTGACACTCTCGACCCGCTACACTACAGTCCCGTCGATGTGAATGTATGCGTGCCAGGCACTCCGTTTCCTGTAGTCCACAATCAGCTCCTTTGTCTTACTGACGTTGAGAGGCTGTTGTCCTGGCACCACACTGCCAGGTTTCTGACCTCCTCCCTATAGGTTGTATCATCAACATCAGTAATCAGGCCTACCACGTCATGTCGTCTGCAAACATAATGATGGTGTTGGAGTCGTGTGTGCCCACACAGTCTTTTGTGAACAATGAGTACAGGAGGGGACTCATCATTCAACCCTGAGGGCCCCCCATGTTGAGGGTCAGCATGGTGAATATACTGTTGCCTACCCTCACCGTCTGGAGACGGCCCGTCAGGAAGTCTAGGATCCAGTTGCAGAGGGAGGTTTTCAATCCCAGGGCTTAGCTTAGTGATGAGCTTGGAGGGCACTATGGTTTTGAACTCTGTAGTCAATGAACAGCATTCTCACATAGGTGTTTCTCCAGGTGGGAAAGGCCAGTGTGGAGTGAAAGAGATTGCGTCATCTGTGGAACTGTTGGGGCGGTTTGCGAATCGGAGTGGGTCCAGTGTGTTTGGGATGATGGTGTTGAGTTTGAAAAAAAGTTTGAAATATCCAATAAATGTCGTTCCACTTCATGATTGTGTCCCACTTGTTGTTGATTCTTCACAAAAAAATACAGTTTTATATCTTTATGTTTGAAGCCTGAAATGTGGCAAAAGGTCGCAAAGTTCAAGGGGGCTGAATACTTTCGCAAGGCACTGTATGTACGTACGGTCACTGTGAGGACGACGATGCACTTATTAATGTAGGTGGTGACTGATGTGGTAAACTGTAGCTTAGCATTCACTTTATCAGACCACTTCTGTATTGACCAAGTCACTGGTACTTCCTGCTTTAGTTTTTGCTTGTAAGCAGGAATCAGGAGGATAGAATTAGGCGAGCAATACCTCAAGACTTTAATATTAGACATCGTGCACCAGCTGTTGTTGACAAATAGACACACCCTCGCCCCTCATCTTACCAGTTGTAGCTTCTCTGTCCTGCTGTGCAAGGAAAATCCAGCCAGCTCTATATTATTCATGTCGTCGTTCAGCCACGACTCGGTGAAACATAAGATATTACAGTTTTATTGTCCCATTGGTAGGATAATCTTGATATATCTTCCATTTTATTTTTCAGTGATTGCACGTTGGCCAATAGAATGGATGGCGGTGGGGGTTTACTCACTCGCCAAACAAATTCTCAGAAGGCAGCCGAACCTCCACCCTCTTTTTTCAGTCTTTTCTTCACTCAAATGACAGGGATTTGGGCCCATTCCCGAGAAATCAGTATATCCTTTGCGTCAGACTCGTTAAAGAAAAAATCTTCTTCCAGTTCGAGGTGAGTAATCGCTGTTCTGATGTTATAAGAGACGGTAGCAGCAACATTATGTATAAAATAAGAACGAAATGATTTGCAAACATCACAAAAAAATAATAAAATAACAGTTGGTTAGGAGCACGTAACATTTCAGCCATTCGCTCCAGCGCCATTCAACGATATCATCACTAGTGATCCCATAACCATTTTATCACCACCATTATTCATTCATGATGACTCCTCAGATTGTTGGTTGAGAGAATGGCAAGAGTGTGTAGAGCTGTCATCAAGGCAAAGGGTGTCTATTTAAAGAATCTCAAATATAACATATATTTTTATTTGTTTATCACTTTTTTGGGTTACTACATGATTCCATATGTGTTATTTCATAGTTTTGATGTCTTCACTATAATTAGTAAAATAAAATAGTAAAAATAAAGAAAAACATTGAATAAGTTGGTGTGTCCAAACTTTTGACTGGTACTGTACATTATCCATGTCCTTGTCCAGCCACGACTCCAAGAAATATAGGATATTTACAGTTCTTCACATCCCGTTGATAGGATAGTCTTGAACAGAGCTCGTCCAGTTTGTTCTCCAATAATTGTACGTTCGCCAACAGAACAGAGGGTAGAGGCTCTTTTCTCTTTCGAGTCCTGGGATTAGGGCCTGGTCCGGGGTTGAGCTGTATGTCCTGTGCCTCCGACTCGTTGAAGTCTAAATCTTCATCCAAATCGAGGTTAGTGATCGCTGTTCTGATGTCCAGATGCTTTTTTCGAAATGATGGTGGAAACATTATGTGCAAAAAACACACAAAACAGCAGAGTTGGTCGGGAGCCCGTAAAACGGCTACTATACATTGCAGTGTCATTAATGTAATATCATCACTGGTCCTCAATAGTGACCCCAGAACCATGACCATTTTATCGCCACCCTTAATCATTTATGATGACCCCTCAGGTTGTTGAAGTGGGGCTCACTTGTTTGGAAATGTTTGTTTCAGATTAGAGTTTTTTGCACTTCATGGTGACATGAATTCTGCTGTGGCACAGTGACTCAAAAACCACTTCAAACCACAAGCAGCTGATCTGCCATATGATGTGTGGTTACTAAAGAATGGACATGACAGAGTTTTTGTAAGATGTCCAAAGGTTTAATCCCTTTGTCTCTTCATCAACAGATTGATGGTGATCAGTCAAATCTGTCCAAATGTTTAATGTCTCTTTCCTAGTCACACAAAGGATGTCTTCGTCTTATAAGTGATTGTTAGTGGTGATAGTCCTGGTATTGGAGTGACTGTTTATATGTAGGCTATGTGCACCAGTGTGCCCCTGGCCTGCTGTGACACTGTTCGTAATAAACATGGAATGACCGTTAGTGATCTGAGCGGGGGGCT
This sequence comes from Oncorhynchus tshawytscha, assembly GCF_018296145.1. NCBI lineage: Eukaryota > Metazoa > Chordata > Actinopteri > Salmoniformes > Salmonidae > Oncorhynchus > Oncorhynchus tshawytscha. The sequence goes on from NC_056429.1 coordinate 19,418,524, forward strand.
CGATCGTCAGGGCAACAATGGCCAGGCCAGAGGAAGCGTGAGCGTGCGGTTGGCTGGGTGACCTGTGCTGTGTTGCTTTAGTGGCCAGCAGAATGGAACCTTTAAATCCTAGTTAATCTGCACTAGGAATGGGAGAGCAGGGGAACAGTGGGAGCTGAGCTCTCTACTCCTCTATGCTACTATCTGATCATCAGTGTTGTGCTCTTCTGACTGCGGCCCACAGAGGCATTAACATCCTGTTTATACTAGCACAGGCAGAGTGAGAGAGAGGCTGCTTGTGGGGAGAACAAGGGATGGGGGGACCTAAGAGGAGGGAGAGGGAATGGGGAAGAGGAGGCGAAAAAGAGGAAGGTGGGAGGACATGTGATGAAAGCGACAAAGAGAGAGAGGTGAGATAAGCACTCTATTCTTCATACAGGAGGAGTATGAATGATTTAAAAAGTTACAGATAAAAATGAGAGAACATGTATTTGTTTGTTTTGAGTGGGAAGAGACGCATCATTTCCCCCAGTAAGTGATAGAATTGTGGAACAACATTATGGAAGAATGCATGCAATGGTAGTGGGAGCAGTGACATTGAGAGGTCTTGTATAAAAGGGCATGCAAAGAAGACAGGTCCAAATGGAACCAAATTACAACTGTGCTCTGCAGCCAATCTAAGTACAGCCCACAGACAATAAATATTGTACAGAGTCCACCAAAGATATAGGTCTACACTTCTCACACAGCCTAGATGGAGTTTAGGGTGCTGTTGTGTAAACTGTATGTTGGATCTAGCACCTTTGTCTCCCTGTGTTGAGACTGTATTGCCCCCTTGTGGGGGGATGTCGACATTCACATTATCTGCCCGTCACAGGATTGCACAACTAAAGTGCCTTTTTTCCAAAGCCAGAATGCAAGTCAAACAGAAGAAGGAACAAGATTATAAATCAAAGCTTGCCACAATAATAGGTTTCACACTAGAGTTGTTGTATAATCCTGTCCATGACTTATGTTCCAATAGAGAAGACATCTGACGGCTTGGTTCAGTTTATTCGTTTTTGTAGGATTCATTCACAACCGCAGACTATGACTATACAAACAGGATGTGTTGAAATCAAGTTGACAGATCACACCATAGTCTGCCAGAAGATAAAGGTTCATGTGATGACCCGAGGTCTGGATGAAACCAAATCAAATCGTTTTTGTCACGTCTCCTTACAGTGAAATGCTTATTTAGAAGCCCTTAACCAACAATGCAGGTTTAAGAAAATAGCTAAAGAAGTAACAAATAAAAGTAACAAATAATTAATGAGCCGCAGTAAAATAACAATTGCGAGGCTATATACAGGGGGTACCGGTACCGAGTCAATGTGCGGAGCACTGCTTGGTCGAGGTAATTGAGGTAATATGTAGATGTAGGTAGAGTTATTAACGTGACTATGCATAGATAATAACAGAGAATAGCAGCAGCGTAAAAGACGGGGGGGGGGCAATGCAAATAGTCTGGGTAGCCATTTGGTTAGCAGTGCAGGAGTCTTATGGCTTGGGTGTAGAAGCTGTTTAGAAACCTCTTGGTCCTAGACTTGGCGCTCCGGTACCGCTTGCTGTGCGGGAGCAGAGAGAACAGTCTATGACTAGGGTGGCTGGAGTCTGACAATTTTTAGGGCCTTCCCCTGACACCACCTGGTATAGAGGTCCTAGATGGCAGGAATCTTGGCCCTAAAATGTACTGGGCCGTACGCACTACCCTCTGTAGTACCTTGCGGTCGGAGGCCGAGCAGTTGCCATACCAGGCAGTGATGCAACCCATCAGGATGCTCTCGATGGTGCAGCTGTAGAAACTTTTGAGGGTCTGAAGTCCCATGCCAAATCTTTTCAGTCTCCTGAGGGGGAATAGGTTTTGTCGAGCCCTCTTCACGACTGTCTTGGTGTGCTTGGACCACGTTAGTTTGTTGGTGATATGGAAGCCAAGAAACTTGAAGCTCTCATCCTGCTCCACTACAGCCCTGTTGATGAGAATAAGGGCATGCTCGCTCCTCCTTTTCTTATAGTCCACAATTATCTCCTTTGTCTTGATCATGTTGAGGGAGCGGTTGTTGTCCTTGCACAACATGGTCAGGTCTCTGATCTCCTCCCTATAGGCTGTCTCGTCGTTGTCGGTGATCAGGCCTACCAATGTTGTATCATCGGCAAACTTAATGATGGTGTTGGAGTCGTGCCTGGCCATGCAGTCATGAGTGAACAGGAAGTACAGGAGGGAACTGAGCATGCACCCCTGAGCGGGCCCCTTGTTGAGGATTAGCATGTCGGATGTGTCGTTACCTACCCTTACCTCCTGAGGGTGGCCCGTCAGGAAGTCCAGGATCCAGTTGCAGAGGGATGTGTTCAGTCCCAGGGTCCTTAGCTTAGTCATGAGCTTTGTGGGCACTATGGTGTTGGACGCTGAGCTGTAGTCAATGAATAGCATTCTCACATAGATGTTCCTTTTGTCCAGGTGTGAAAGGGCAGTGTGGAGTGCAGTAGAGATTCCATCATCTGTGGATCTGTTGGGGCGGTATGCAAATTTGACTGGGTCTAGGGTTTCTGGGATAATGGTGTCTGTAGCCACTTCATGGCTACAGACGTGAGTGCTACAAGTCGGTAGTCATTTAGGCAGGTTACCCTGTGATCTGACACTGCATGTGGCCATTGTATAGTGCCACCACATTTTGTTTTGTCTCATTGATCTATAACTTTTGATAAATGTACCCATATAGAACATGCAGAATTGACCCTTCGCTAAGCCACACCCCAGAATTTTGGGTAACCAATCGCAGTGCTCCATTGGATAGCAACCATCTCTAACCAAGCTCGTGTTCCAACGTCCTCGGACAAGCTTTTGTTTCAAAAGCATGGAAGCCAATGGGTCCACAGATAGCCCTATACACTACATGGCTACAGCCTCTACTCTTCTGGGAAGACATTCCACAAGATGTTGGAACATTGCTGCAGGGACTTGCTTCCATTCAGCCACAAGAGCATTAGTGAGGTCAGGCACTGATGTTGAGCAATTAGGCCTGGCTCGCAATCTGCATTCCAATTCATCATTGAGGTCAGGGCTCTGTGCTTGCGAACTTGTTGAAAAGGTGGCATCCTATGACGGTGCCACGTTGAAAGTCACAAAGCTCTTTAGTACAGGCCATTCTACTGCCAATGTTTGTCTATGGAGATTGCATGGCTGTGTCCTCAATTTTATACACCTGTCAGCAACAGATATGGCTGAAATAGCCTAATCCACTAATTTGAAGGGGTGTTCACATGCTAGTGTATATATAGATATGTATGTATTCATACCCCTTGACTTATTCCTTGAGTTACAGCCTGAATTCAAAATGGATTAAATATATACTTTTTTCTCTCTCACCCATCTACACACAATACCCGATAATGACAAAGACATATCTCAGTTACAAAATTATTCACACCCCAGAATCAATACTTTGTAGAAGCACCTTTGGCAACGATTACAGCTGTGAGGTTTTCTGGGTAAGTCTCTAAGAACTTTATAGACCTGAATTGTGTAACATTTTCCCATTATTCTTTTCAAAATTCTTCAAATTTGTTGTTGATCATTGCTAGACAACCATTTTCAGGCCTTGCCATAGATTTTCAGGTAGATTTATGTCAAAACTGTAACTCAGACATTCACTGTCTTCTTGGTAAGCAACTCCAGTACAGATTTGGCCTTGTGTTTTCGGTTATTGTCCTGCTGATAGGTGAATTGATTTCCCGGTGTCTGGTGGAAAGCAGACTGAACCAGGTTTTCCTCTAGGATTTTTGTGGTTGAATCGGTTTGAAATTCACTGCACGACTGAGGGACCTTACACATAATTGTATGTGTGGGGTACACAGATGAAGTAGTCATTCAAAATCATGTTAAACACTACTGCATGCAGGCTGAATCCATGCAATTTATTATGTGATTTAAACAAATTTTTTCCCCTGAACTTATTTAGGCTTGCCAAACAAAGGGCTTGAGTACTTAGTGACTCAAGACATTTCAACTTTTCATTTTTTATTAATTTGTAAACATTCTGAAAAACATAATTCCACTTTGACATTATGGGTATTGTTTGTAGGCCAGTGACAAAAAAATCTCAATTTAATACATTTTAAAATTCTGGCTGTGTGGAATGTGAAAAAAGTCAAAGGTGTGAATACTTTCTGAAGACACTACATATAACCACAAAGTTGACATTACAAGTTAGCTATTCATCGCTACGAATTCTCTAATGCCTCGCCTCCTCCATTGGGCTCCTGAGTGGCGCAGCAATCTAAGGCACTGCATCTCAGTGCTAGATGCATCATTACAGATCCTGGTTCAATTCCAGGCTGTATCACAACTGACTGTGATTGAGAGTCCCATAGGGGGGCGCACAATTGGCTCAGTGTCGTTAGGGTTTGGCCAGGGTAGGCAGTCATTGTAAATAATAATTTGTTCCTAACTGACTTGCTTGGTTGAATAAAAAAATGAAATCATTAAGCTGAAGACTCACCAGGCATAATCTGACCTACACAAGGTCTTCCCATCCCTCAGGAAGCAGCTGACATGCTCTCCCAGGGGACAGTGGCACGTTCACAGGACAGGCACCCTGTGTGCCACTGCTGGTCTGTGCACACTTGTAGCACCACAAGGTCTCTGATAGACTCTACACAGCCAACACTGGGTCATGCTGCCCCCTGTGGACATAACTCCTCACTGCACCCTGGTTCTACTGGAATTACTGGTGTTAAACGTACTGGACTGAGAATGACCTTTGTGTGACACCGCCTCTGAAAAGGTCTCAAGAAGTTCATTTTTGTAACAGTTTGTTCATGATATGGAACTTCATAATCTCTCTATTAGCAGTAATCAAGGAAGGACATATCGTTTGAATATTTGAATTTTCTAAATAAAAACAAATGTTTTAGTCTTAGCATCATCTCATAGGTATTACGTTTACATGTTTGATCCAGAACATTTTTTTATATAATAATTTCGTAAATAATGAAAATGCTTAATTTGTTATACTCAACAGAGGTCATATACCCACACTGAGTTCATTGTAAATATTTTTATTTTTTATTTTTATTTCACCTTTATTTAACCAGGTAGGCTAGTTGAGAACAAGTTCTCATTTGCAACTGCGACCTGGCAAAAATAAAGCATAGCAATTCGACACATACAACAACACACATGAAATAAACAAAAACATACAGTCAATAATACAGTAAAAAAAAAAACTAAAAGTCTATATACAGTGAGTATATGAATATGAAAGGAAAACTTCCAGAGAACATGTTATGGTGTTGTAAATTATGATCTTATAGTATCAGACACATTTACCTGCATTTGTGTGTTCCTCCATGGTTTTCTTCTGTAACATCAGCGTGTATTCCTACAAGACATCAACCTTCCCCAGTGAGAGGAATCCCGTCTGAGCTGGACTCAGTAGGTTCTCTTCCAACAATGGTCCATCACAAAGTATGTCGCTGCAAGAGTGTCTTGGAGCAACACTTGACTCCTCTCACTTTTATAGAGGTATGCAATGCCCCTACAACCCCCACGTTGACACACACACACACACACACACACACACACACACACACACACACACACACACACACACACACACACACACACACACACACACACACATACTTACTTTTCAACGCAATCTATAAATTAACTTTCAACAAACACCCTTCCTCCCTAATAGTAAAACAATGCAACAGTTCCCTGTCCTTGAGTTATTAAAATAAGACCTAATTTGCGCTGGGCTCTGAGTAGAGGTGGTTGGTGGCACAGATGGGCTGAGCTGGAAGAGGGAAGGGTGGGGGAATCCATACCACAGATAACATTGACATCAGTACCAACCTGTGAACCAGGGTTGGGCTCAATTCCATTTAAATTCCAGTCAATTCAGGAAGTACAAGGATATTCAAATTATTCTCAATGCTTTTCATTTTGGAATTGGAATTTGGTTTCATTTCTGATTTGACTGTCATTTTAATATGTTGATTTTTTGAATGAGGTTTACTGAAACCTTTGTCTCTTCTATCAAGGGCCAACAGTTTTCCAGGAGTTTTTCCTAGCCATTTGTCTGGGTAAAACCCTACAGGTACGTATATAACCTTTAAACCTCAAAGGTTGACGTTTATTGTCATGAATATTACCCTGGAGGCAGAACTGAGCGATTTCCGCTAGATGAGCCAGCTGCAAAGTAAAAATTGGCTATATAAAAAAAAGAAATTAAAACAAAAATGAACTTTTTGGTCTTAATTTTGCGTTATGATGAGGCATTGGCATTAGCAGTGTGGGTTAAGGTTCGAGATAGGTTTAAAATCAGATTTTATGACTTTGTGGCTGTGCTAGCTAGTGACCACTCTGGAAAGCTGCCTCCAGCCTCCAGATTTAGGTATAGGCGACATGGGCATCTTGCGGGGGGCGGCATGGGACGCCCGCACCCAAAAATTTGGACTGGTGACATTTGCGCGACCGGTTTTCTATCGCTCATTTGCACATCATGTCAATGATATCATGTCACCGTGTGGGACTGTGGGTCAATTAACCTTGTCGGTGTGGGCGCCAAGATTCTAGGGGGTGTGTCACGCCCTGACCTTAGTATTCTTTGTTTTCTTTATTATTTTGGTTATGTCAGGGTGTGACATGGGTGATGTATGTGTTTTTGTACTATCTAGGTGTTTTGTATGTCTATGGTTGCCTAGATTGGTTCTCAATCAGAGGCAGCTGTTTATCGTTGTCTCTGATTGGGAACCATATTTAGGCAGCCATATTCTTTGGGTAATTCGTGGGTTATTGTCTATGTCTAGTTGTCTGTACATTTCTATTACAGCTTCACGTTCGTTTTGTTATTTTGTATAGTTTGTTTAGTGTCCGTCTTTATTAGAAGTAACATGTATTCATATCACGCTGCGCCTTGGGCTCCTCCATTCAACGAACGTGACAGGGTGCTGAAGGAGGGGGGTTCGCCCAGGGAGCCATACAAGCTAGAACCGCCACTGGCCTCCAGAAAAAGATTCATGATGAAAAATGCTTACCTGCCCAATCCTCTGTGTCCTGCCAGGCAAACTCCATTCCCAGTCTTTCATATGGGACTCTACTGTCAGAGATAATACAATAAGGCACCTCTGCTGTCCTACTGCGAGCATGGTCTATATTGTTAGGGCGGTGCTTTGTCCTTGGATCCTCCCCTCTCATAATAAATCTGTCCCCATAGGTCAAGACCAATTAACTTGTTTCTGGTGTCTGTGGGCAATTTCCTTCCAAATTGTAGTCAACATTTACACACGTAACAAACAGTGCATCTGCCCCAAAAGCTTAATTGATCTGGACAGCCTGAAACACACACAAACACACACAAGAAGAGGCTAGTAGAAGGAGCTACAGGAGGATGGAATGGAATAAATGGAACGGCATCAAATATATGGAAACCACATGTTTGACTCCATTCCATTTATTCAATTTCAGTTATTACAATGAGCCTGTCCTCCTATAGCCCCTCCCACCACCCTCTGGCTAATGGAAACACGGAGCAGCGGAATGAAGTGGCCGGCTCTTTTCATTTGATGGACGTATAGAAGAACAGAATTATGTACACTACCGGTCAAAAGTCATTCAAGGTTTTACATTGTAGAATAATAGTGAAGACATCAAAACTATGAAATAACACATGGAATCATGTAGTAACCAAAAAAGTATCAAAATCAAAATATATTTTATATTTGAGATTCTTCAAATAGCCACCCTTTGCCTTGATGACAGCTTTGCACACTCTTGGCATTCTCTCAACCAGCTTCACCTGGAATGCTTTTCCAACAGTCTTGAAAGAGTTCCCATATATGTGACTCACCACCTGGATTCGGTCTTATGTAGCAACATTTGAATTTCTGTTTTTTACATTGGATAAAAGTAGAGACTCAGAGCTACAAAATGGTATATCATACACTGCATTTGAGGAACAATGGGACAGTAATTCTGCTTTGAAAGTTGATCAACTTGTAAACTCACTTTTTAGAAAACCGTCTTTCAATGTTTTGGTACAACTATTGCAGAGCCCTTCTTTGTCTACACCCATTCAACATTGTTCACACCCTCTTAAGCCTCAGCCCCACCCATATCTTTAAGGGTTGATCCAACCGTTCTGTACTAACTTGCCAGCTACTTCCAGACATCTAAGAGAGAGAGAACAGCTCACTGAACATTACTCGCCCTATCGCTCTATCTGTGATTTCGTGTTCAGACCGCACACTGGACACTCTGGCCAATAAGTAGGGTTGTTCTGAAAGCTATGACCTCACAGATACAGTCAAGCACCCAAGCTAACTGGCTAACATTGGCTAACTACTTCCAGACACATAATGAGAGAACACCCCACTCTGACCATTTTACTTGCCCTAACAGAGCTGGTTAGGATTGTTTCATGTTATCCAGAGCGTTGGTGACTGTAACTGTGCTGCTGGCAACAACTGAATTACGCTTTGTTGCCAACGTTTACTAAAACCAGACATATTCAACGGGTGTTGAGCATTCAAAAATTAATCAGTTATTCTGCACTCTGGCACACTAAGATGAGAGTCTTTTGTTAAGAAATGTAGCTAGATAGCTAGCTAGGTAAACAATGAATCCCAGCGCATGACATAATGCTAGTTAGCGAGCCAGCCAGCTAACGTTAGCTAGCTAACTTTAACTTGAAATGAAAATACTTTGTCAAAATTAGAGTGGAGTCTTTTGTTAAGACATGTAGCTAGCTAGCTAAACAATATACCATAATCACAACTCATTACGTTACTACCCTGCAGGTAGCTAATCAACCAGGTTATATGGCTATAACTAGTCAAGCAAGTGTGTCTGAGATACGAAGAATAAGATCATACAGATAAAGTTAGCTAGCAACCCAGGCAGCTAACAGTACACTTTAAATGAAACCACACTCTGTAAAAATTAGAAACGTGTAATATCCGAAAATCTTACCTGTATACATCGTGGTTGGACGCATCTCCTGTCTGATGCCATGCATGGTTGCCTTAGTTTGATGATGTAATCCAGACCTGGACGTTTTCTCCAACTCCTTAGCTATCATACTCGATTTCCACTGATTTCAAAACTCGGTCCTCCAGAAAGTGGAACGCATACACATAACGTTAGCTAGCGATCCAGCCAGCTAACGTTAGCTAGCTACACTTTAACTTAACATTAGGTTCATGCAGTTTTACTATGCAATAATGTTTTTTTAAAGCCGTGTTTGACACGATTACCTAAACATACTGACCAGCTCCAATAGGCAGATGCGTGCTATATGGTAGACCAATCCAAACTCATCTCTCGGCATGTCCAGCCCACTCATTATCTCAGGCAATCATGGCTAGCCGGAAGGTTGCTCTCCCTTTCTGTGGCTAAACCAACTTGGCTCGTAATTTAACAATTGTATTCATATTTACAGATGGCATACAAGTTTGTTATTAAGGCAGATGAAAGTTCACATGTTCGAGAAGGAAATTCAGCAAAAAACGCATTTTGATCAAAATATTTGTTTTCTTTTTTTCTTTTCTTTTTTTTCCCTTTTTCTCCCCAATTTCGTGGTATCCAATTGTTGTAGTAGCTACTATCTTGTCTCATCGCTACAACTCCCGTACGGGCTTGGGAGAGACAAGGACATCCCTACCGACCAAGCCCTCCCTAACCCGGACGACGCTAGGCCAATTGTGCGTCGCCCCACGGACCTCCCGGTCGCGGCCGGTTACGACAGAGCCTGGGCGCAAACCCAGGGACTCTGATGGCACAGCTGGCGCTGCAGTACAGCACCCTTAACCACTGCGCCACCCGGGAGGCCCAAAATATATTTTCACATTCAAACAACTCTCCTGTGAAGTCGTGACTTGCAACATACGCCTAGTTTCTTGAATCGGGTCACATATGCTGAGCACTTGTTGGCTGCTTTTCCTTCACTCTGCGGTCCGACTCATCCCAAACCATCTCAATTTGGTTGAGGTCAGGCGACTGTGGAGGCCAGGTCATCTGATGCAGCACTCCATCACTCTCGTTCTTGGTCAAATAGCCCTTACACAGTCTGGAGGTGTGTTGGGTCATTGTGTTGTTGAAAAACAAATGATAGTTATTGAAATGTTCTGTATTGACTGACCTTCATGTCTTAAAGTAATGATGGACGGTCGTTTCTCCTTGTTTTTTTTCTCTGTTCTTGCCATAATATGGACTTGGTCTTTTACCAAAAAGTGCTATCTTCTGTTTACACCCCTACCTTGTCACAACACAACTGATTGGCTCAAACATATTAAGAAGGAAAGAAGTTCCACAAATTCACTTAACAAGGCACACCTGTTAACCTCTAGCGACGAGCAATCCCGTATCCGGGAGCGTAATCATAGCCTCAAGCGCATTACCATAACGCAACGTTTCCTATTCATGAAAATCGCAAATTAAATGAAATAAATATATTCAAACACAAGCTTAGCCTTTTGTTAACAACACTGTCATCTCAGATTTTCAAAATATGCGTTACAGCCAACGCTAGACAAGCATTTGTGTAAGTTTAGCATGGCATAATGCTATGCTAGGCTGTGCTGGCAGCAGGCAACATTTTCACAAAAATAAGAAAAGCAACCAAATTAAATAATTTACCTTTGAAGAACTTCAGATGCTTTCACTCAGGAGACTCCCAGTTAGATAGCAAATGTTCCTTTTTTCCAAAAAATAATATTTTTGTAGGCGAAAAACGTCACGTTTGTTCATCCTGCTTGGCAAATCGACAGAAAAATACTTCAACTACAATGCATTAGCATAACGCAACTTTTTCTATTCATGAAAATCGCAAATGAAATGAAATAAATATATTGAAACACAAGCTTAGCCTTTTGTTAACACTGTCATCTCAGATTTTCAAAATATGCTTTTCAACCAAAGCTACACAAGCATTTGTGTAAGAGTATTGATAGCCTAGCATAGCATTAAGCCTAGCATTCAGCAGGCAACATTTTCACAAAAACAAGATAAGCATTCAAATAAAATAATTTACCTTTGAAGAACCTCAGATGATTTCAATGACGAGACTCTCAGTTAGACAGCAAATGTAAATTTTTTCCAAAAAGATTATCTGTGTTGGCGAAATAGCTCCGTTTTGTTCATCACGTTTGGCTAAGAAAAAGCCCGGAAAATGCAGTCACTACAACGCCAAACTTTTTTCCAAATTAGCTCCATAATATCAACAGAAACATGGCAAACGTTGTTTAGAATCAATCATCAAGGTGTTTTTCACATATCTATTCGATAATATATCAGTTGTGACAGTTGGTTTCTCATCAGAAGCAAACGGAAAAATACTGCAGCTGGAGATAACGCAATAATTGCAACGGAGGACACCAAGCGACCACCTGGTAGATGTAGTCTCTTATGGTCAATCTTCCAATGATATGCCTACAAATACGTCACAATGCTGTCGCCACCTTGGGGAAGCGACAGAAAGCCTAAGCTCATTCGTGGCCCATTTACAGCCATATAAGGAGTCATTGGCATGAGGCGGTTTCAAAAAATGCGGCACTTCCTGATTGGATTTTTATCTGGGTTTCGCCTGTAACATCAGTTCTGTGGCACTCACAGACAATATCTTTGCAGTTTTGGAAACGTCAGAGTGTTTTCTTTCCAAAGCTGTCAATTATGTGCATAGTCGAGCATCTTTTCGTGTCAAAATATCTTGTTTAAAACGGGAACGGTTTTCATCCAAAAATTTAAATAGCGCCCCCTATATCCAAGAAGTTAATTGAAATGCATTCCAGGTGACTACCTCATGAAGCTGGTTGAGAGAATGCCAAGAGTTTGCAAAGCTGTCATCAAGGCAAAGGGTGGCCATTCGAAGATTCTCAAATATAAATATATTTTGATTTAACACTTTTTTGGTTACTACATGATTCCATAAGAGTTATTTCATAGTTTTGATGTCTTCACTATTATTCTACAATGTATAAACTAGTAAAACTAAAGAAAAACCCTTGAATGAGTAGGTGTTCTAAAACTTTTGACCAGTAGTGTATGTATATCAATGAAGGCAGCAGATGTTTGGCTATGTCTCTGTTCCTCATCCTTTATCTCCTGTGTCCTTCTCATTACTGATGAAAGCCGTTTGCAGGGGCAATGAGACTGAGGGGAGGGATGGGAGAGGGACCACATACTTGTTATGATTTATTCACGTTTGTATACATAGCAATTTGACAGAGCAGTGTAATCTGCAGGTATCTTGTAAAGCACAAATAAATGAATGAGAAACATATTTTACTCCTGATTAATTAACCCCTTGTGTAGTTGTCTGGATTAATTGTACCGTGTGTGTGTGTGTGTCACTGTGACCCTATTCCATGGGCAATATAGTCTCAGCAGCTCTATAGATTAACCCTTATGTCAGCACCTGTCACAGTGACAAATGGCAGCATGTGGCCACCACACACAACATTCTGTGGGTATGTCACAGTGTGCAAGACAATTGACTAAATTAAGATTAAAATGATTGAGTTATCACAGTACATTAAGAAAAATCTTGTCTGATCCTTATCGATTGAATTCTTGTCCTATATGCTGCAATTTTGATCGCACTGCACAAGGAAAACAATGTAGAAAAAGATTGAGAATACATGCACATTGACACCTTTCTTTCTCTTTGAAATCCCTTTCTTTCTCCCCCATTGCTCTCTGTTTTGTCCCTTTACAGAGCACGTACAATACACTGTCTACTTCAGCATGTTTCTCTTCACGCTCCCTCTCTCTTTTTAGCACGTAGTAAAAGTTTTGCTTGGACATTTTTGACTTGCTGATTCCTGTCTGATCCCGATTGGTCATAAACTCAGCAAAAAAAGAAATGTCCCTTTTTCAAGACCCTGTCTTTCAAAGATAATTCGTAAAAATCCAAATAACTTCTCAGATCTTCATTGTAAAGGGTATAAACACTGTTTCCCAAGCTTGTTCAATATACCATAAACAATTAATGAACATGCACCTGTGGAACAGTCGTTAAGACACTAACAGCTTGCAGACGGTAGGCAATTAAGGTCACAGTTATGAAAACTTAGAACACTAAAGAAGCTTTTCTTCTGACTCTGAAAAACATCAAATGAAAGATGCCCAGAGTCCCTGCTCATCTGTGTGAACGTGCCTTAGGCATGCTGTAAGAAGGCATGAGGACTGCAGATGTGGCCAGGACAATACATTGCAATGTCCGTACTGTGAGACGCCTAAGACAGCGCTACAGGGAGACAGGACGGACAGCTGATCGTCCTCGCAGTGGCACACCATATGTAACAAGACCTGCACAGGATCAGTACATCAGAACATCACACCTGCGGAACAGGTACAGGATGGCAACAACTGCCCGAGTTACACCAGGAACGCACAATCCCTCCATCAGTGCTCAGACTGTCCACAATAGGCTGAGAGAGGCTGGACTGGGGGCTTGTAGGCCTGTTGTAAGGCAGGTCCTCACCAGACATCACCAGCTACAATGTCGCCTATGGGCACAAACCCACCATCGCTGGACCAGACCGGACTGGCTAAAAGTGCTCTTCACTGACGAGTCACCAGACATCACCAGGGGTGATGGTCGGATACGCTTTTATTGTCGAAGGAATGAGCGTTACACCGAGGCCTGTACTCTGGAACGGGATCGATTTGGAGGTGGAGGGTCTGTCATGGTCTTGGGCTGTGTGTCACAGCATCATCGGACTGAGCTTGTTGTCATTGCAGGCAATCTCAACACTGTGCGTTACAGGGAAGACATCCTCCTCCCTCATGTGGTACCCTTCCTGCAGGCTCATCCTGACATGACCCTCCAGCATGACAATGCCACCAGCCATACTGCTCGTTCTGTGCATGATTTCCTGCAAGACAGGAACGTCAGTGTTCTGCCATGGCCAGCGAAGAGCCCGGATCTCAATCCCATTGAGCACGTCTGGGACCTGTTGGATCGGAGGGTGAGGGCTAGGCCCATTCCCCCCCAAAATGTCTGGGAACTTGCAGGTGCATTGGTGGAAGTGTGGGGTAACATCTCACAGCAAGAACTGGCAAATCTGGTGCAGTCCATGAGGAGGAGATGGACTGCAGTACTTAATGCAGCTGGTGGCCACACCAGATACTGACTGTTACTTTTGATTTTGACCCCCCTTTTGTTCAGGGACACATTATTCCATTTCTGTTAGTCACATGTCTGTGGAACCTGTTCAGGTTATGTCTCAGTTGTTGACTCTTGTTATATTCATACAAATATTTGCACGTTAAGTTTGCTGAAAATAAGCGTAGTTGACAGCGAGAGGAAGTTTATTTTTTTTCTTTTTTTGAGTTTCGTAAGTTGGCACTTAGAAATCGTAGACATCTTTCACCACACAACTATTCATCCAAATTATACTTGTACTGTGAAATATAATGAGTACATTTGCTTTAATCACCAAAACACATCATAATGATAACTTCTCAATTTATGTAGTTATTTTAACAACCAGTTAATCCAATAGCAAAACATTTAATATGGGGTATCTAGCCACCCCTAAGAACAATGTCTAATTGCTGACACAAAAAAACAATATTTGAACAAAATTTGGTACGTGTAATTGTGTAATGTAGATGCAGGGAGTCAGGCAGCAAGTGCAATTTTGTGAGTTTAATGACAAAGGAAATTGAACAATACAAAACAAGAAAAGGTTCTAAACATGGAAACAAACAATATTGCCTGGTGGTTGATAACAACGGAGTACTATATAAAGGGGAACTAATCAGGGAGGTGATGAAGTCCAGGTGTGCCTAATGAGGTGTAGGTGTTCGCAAATGAAGGTTGCCAGGTGTGCGTAAGGATGGGTTGCCAGGACCAGTGGTTGGGAGACCGGTGACGTTGAGCGCCTGAGAGGGGGAGCAGGAGTGGAGGTTACAGTCTGTGGATGAAGGCGAATACACTTTAAAGATAAATAAATGGCTACAGTTGACACTTTTTTTTAGGTATTTTATGAAATGGTGTTTTTAGAAAAGGGGTTAGAAAAGTTTCTTCAAGTGCAGTCGCAAAAACCATCAACCACTAAGATATATTGCTTTCTCGGGAAACGGGCCCAAATTCCAGTCATTTGCTTGAAGAAAGACTGAGAAAAAGGGGGCGGAGGTCGGGCTGCCTTCTGAGAATTTGTCGGCGAGTGAGTAAACCCCCTCTACCATCAGTCCTATTAGCCAACGTGCAATCATTGGAGAACAAAATGAATGAGCTCCGATCAAGGATATCCTTGTGACTAACAGCCAGTGCGCTAAATCTATTATTAAGAAAGTCACAAGGTTTTTGCACAAGTATCTCATGATAAGCTGTAGACCACACTATTGACCAAGGGAATTTTCATCTATATTTTTCGTAGCTGTCTTTTTACCACTGCACACCGATGCTGGCACTAAGATGGCAGTCAACGAGCTATTAAGCAAACAGGAAAATGCTCATCCAGAGGCGGTGCTCCTAGTAGCCGGGCCTTTAATGGCCTTTAAAGTGGAAACTTAAATCCGTTTTACCTAATTTCTATCAGCATGTTAAATGTGCAACCAGAGGAAAAAAAACTCTAGACCACCTTTACTCAACACAAAGAGATGTGTACAAAGCTCTCCCTTGCCCTCCATTTGGCAAATCTGACCATAATTCTATCCTCCTGATTCCTGCTTACAAGCAAAAACTAAAGCAGGAAGTACCAGTGACTTGCTCAATAAGGAAGTGGTCAGGGGATGCAGATGCTAAGCTACATAACTGTTTTGCTAGTACAGACTGGAATATGTTACGGGATTCTTCCGATGGCATTGAGGACTACACCACATCAGTTACCGGCTTCATCAATAAGTGCATCGCTGATGTCGTCCCCACAGTGACCGTACATACATCCCCCAACCAGAAGCCATGGATTACAGGCAACATCCACACGAATGCTAAAGGCTAGAGCTGCTGCTTTCAAGGAGTGGGACTCCAACCCGGATGCTTATAAGAAATCCTGCTATGCTCTCCGATTAACTATCAAACAGGCAAAGTGCGAGCTGCACTATCGAGAGCATCCTGACTGGTTGCATCTCCGCCTGGTATGGCAACTGCACGGCCTCCGACCGCAAGGCACTACAGAGAGTAGTGCGTACAGCCCAGTACATCACTGGGGCCAAGCTTCCTTCCATCCAAGACCTCTATACCAGATGGTGTCAGAGGAAGGCCCAAAGAAATGCCATGGACTCCAGCCACCCTAATCATAGACTGTTCTCTCTGCTCCCACACAGAAAGCGGTACCAGAGTGCAAAGTCTCTGTTTATTATCCATGCATAGTCACTTTACCTCTACCTACTGGACATATACATATTACCTCAATTACCTCGACTAACTGGTGCCCCCGCACAGTGACTCTGTACCGGAACCCCCTGTATATAGCCTCGCTACTGTCATTCTATTGTTGCTCCTTAATTATTTATTATATTTCACTTTTTATTTTATTTATTTATTCTTAAAACTGCATTGTTGGTTAAGGGCTTGAAAGTAAGCATTTCACCGTAAGGTCTACACTTGTTGTATTCAGCGCAAATGATGAATAAAACTTGATTCGGTTTTAAACGTTCTCTCATGAAGAACGCCACAAGAAAGGAAGACCCAGAGTTACATCTGCTGCAGAGGATAAGTTCATTAGAGTTAACTGCAACTCAGATTGCAGCTTCACAGAGTTCAAGTAACATCAACTGTTCAGAGCAGACTGTGTGAATCTGGCTTTCATGGTCGAATTGTTGCAAAGAAACCACTACTAAATGACACCAATAATAAGAAGAGACTTGCTTGGGCCAAAAAAACACAAGCAATGGACATTAAGTGGAAATCTGTCCTTTTGAGATGTTTGGTTCCAACCGCCGTGCCTTTGTGAGAAGCAGAGTAGGTGAACGGATGATCTCCGCATGTGTGGTTCCCACCGTGAAGCATGGAGGAGGAGGTGGGATATTGTGGGGGTGCTTTGCTGGTGACACAGTCAGTGATTTATTTGCAATTCAAGGCACACTTAACCAGCATGACTACCACAGCATTCTGCAGTGATACGCCATCCCATCCGGTTTGCGCTTAGTGGGACTATCATTTGTTATTCAACTGGACAATGACCCAAACTTACATCCAGGCTGTGTAAGGGCTATTTGACCAAGAGAGATAGTGATGCAGGGCTGCATCAGATGACCTGGCCTCCACAATTACACAACCTAAACACAATTGAGATGGTTTGGGATTAGTTGGACCGCAGATGGAAGGAAAAACAGCCAACAAGTGCTCAGCATATGTGGGAACTGCTTCAAGACTGTTGGAAAAGTATTCAAAGTGAAGCTGGTTGAGAGAGTGTGTGCAAAGCTGTCATGAAGGCAAAGGGTGGCTACTTTGAAGAATCTAAAATCTAAAACATAGGCGCTATCAGTCACAAATTGTATATTGTTCACCCCCCCCACACACACACAGACACACACACACACACACACACTGACTGAGAATCTCGCTCTCAGATTCCAACTGCTGGTTCATGTTTGGACATGTAAATACTGTAAATCTACCAAATTGCTCACTTGAATATATGCAGTTTAAGGAACACATTTCCTGAAATATGCTGCCTAGTGCAGTCGAACAATATTCATATATTGGCCATATCAGAGACTCACTTGGACTCTTACATCCAGAGTCATTTTCCAGCAAAACAACATAAGGACTTAATGTTGAATGGATTAGAGGCGCTATGGGTACAGGTGCATTGACCACATTTGAAACCTATACTAGTTGGTTGCTGCTATAGGCCACCTAGTGCTGATGTAAAATATCTTGATGTAATTTGCGAAATGTTGGATAAGGTATCTTATGAAAATTGGGAAATATATTTTTTGGGAGATATAAATATAGATTTTTTTAACACCAATATCCAATCAGAAAGAAATGTATTTCTGTTGCCAATGTACGTATGTAACCTGACCCAAGTTATGACATTACCAACCAGAACGTTCACTAATAGGTCCGGTATCACATCATCAACTTGTATCGATCACATTTTTACTAACATGCCTGAACATTGTTCTAATGCTGTATCAGTGGCACGAGGTTGTAGTGATCATAACTTGGTTGCACTCACTAGGAAAACTAAAATAGTAAAGGCTGCCACTAAGGTAATCTATCGAACGTCCTACAGAGGGTTCAATCAGGACTTATTTGTGGATGAGATTAAGAATGTGCAATGGTTAGAAGTATGAAATGTCACTAAATTTGTTTATGAAATTATTTGTGAGTATAGCTGATAAGCATGCCCCTTTAAGAAAATGCACTGTGAGATCAAACGGTAGATAGATTAATAGATTAATGATGAGCTGAGAAATGTAATGATTCAGCGTTATGATGACAAAAAAGCAGCAGATAAATCTGGCACTCTGTTTGATAAGCAAAGTTATTGTAAATAAAGAAATCTTGTGACCAAACTAAACACGGAGTATATTTCTTACAAAACTAATCACGGAGTATATTTCTTACAAAACCACACGACATCGCAAACTACTTGAATTAATATTTTACAGGCAAAGTAGAAAAGTTGAGGAATGCTATGATTCCAACTGATAGCTCCATGTCATATGCCCTTATAAAAGATTGTATCATGAAGGAGAGGCAATGCATGTTCGAATTTCACCAAGTAGAAAGGGAAGAGGTAGAAAGGATGCTGTTGTATTTCGGATGACAAGTCACCTGGTACAGATAATCTTGATGCCAAATTGCTTAGAGTTACAGCTAACCAAATATCTACCCCAATCTCTCATATTTTGAAGATGTGCTTGATGTATAGGGTGTGCCCAGAAGTCTGGAAAGAGTCTGAGGTTATTCCACTACTTAAGGATCAAAAAATCTACATTCAATGGTCCTAATAATCGTCCTATAAGCTTGCTGCCTGTGTTAAGTAAATTATTGGAAAAAACTGTATCTGTACAAATCAAGGATTATTTCTAATGTAATGGTCTGATAACGGATTTACAGCATGCATACAAAGAAGGGCATTCTCGAATATGTACTTAGCACAAATGACAGAAGATTGGTTAAAGAGTATGGATGACATGAAGTTAGTTGGTGCAGTGTTGCTAGATTTCAGTGCTGCTTTTGATGTAATTGATCATGAACTGTTACTAGGTCAACTCAAATGTTATGGCTTTAAGTCTGCAGCTCTATCCTGGATGGAAAGCTATCTATCCAGGAATGGGCTAAAAGTGTTCTTTAATGGTAGCTTTTCAAACAGTAAAGATATACACTGTGATGTTCCTCAAGGAAGCTGCCTAGGCACACTGCTCTACTCCATATTTACTAATGATTTACCTTCAGTAATGAACAAAGCAAGAGTGGTAATGTATGCTGATGACTCTACAATGTATAGCGCAGCATTAGAATGTAATGAGCTAACAGATGTACTGAGTAGTGAACTAAGTATGGTGTCTGAGTGGGTTGATATGAACAAATTGGTGTTGTAATGCTCCGGGTGTCGTGGGTGTGGAGTCAAATGCAGGAAACAGAATTTCAATGCTGTGCGTCTTTTAATAGCGCTTAACACACCACAGGGTGCTCACAAAAGTAACGTTCCAAACACAACAGAGCCGAAGGTTACATAGAAATAATCCCGCACAACAACCAGGCGGGCCGGCTGTCTAATAAAGACAAACTAATTAACCCTACACAGGTGCTACCACTAAACATACAAGGAGGGGGAGGAAAAACAATCAGTGGCAGCTAATAGGCCGGTGACGACGACCGCCGAGCGCCACCCGCCCGGGAAAAGGAAACACCCTCGGTCGGACTCGTGACAGGTGTGGAACATTTCTAAAACTAAATGTATTGTATTTGGTTCAAGATACAGTGGGGCAAAAAAGTATTTAGTCAGCCACCAATTGTGCAAGTTCTCCCACTTAAAAATATGAGAGAGGCCTGCAATTGTCATCATAGGTACACTTCAACTATGACAGACAAAATGAGAAGAAAAAAATCCAGAAAATCACATTGTAGGATTTTTAATGAATTTATTTGCCAATTATGGTGGAAAATAAGTATTTGGTCACCTACAAACAAGCAAGACTTCTGGCTCTCACAGACCTGTAACTTCTTCTTTAAGAGGCTCCTCTGTCCTCCACTCGTTACCTGTATTAATGGCACCTGTTTGAACTTGTTATCAGTATAAAAGACACCTGTCCACAACCTCAGTCACACTCCAAACTCCACTATGGCCAAGACCAAAGAGCTGTCAAAGGACACCAGAAACAAAATTGTAGACCTGCACCAGGCTGGGAAGACTGAATCTGCAATAGGCAATTATTAGGAAATGGAAGACAGACAGGACCACTGATAATCTCCCTCGATCTGGGGCTCCACGCAAGATCTCACCCCGTGGGGTCAAAATGATCACAAGAACGGTGAACAAAAATCCCAGAACCACATGGGGGACCTGGTGAATGACCTGCAGAGAGCTGGGACCAAAGTAACAAAGCCTACCATCAGTAACACACTACGCCGCCAGGGACTCAAATCCTGCAGTGCAAGACATGTCCCCTGCTTAAGCCAGTACATGTCCAGGCCCGTCTGAAGTTTGCTAGAGAGCATTTGGATGATCCAGAAGAAGATTGGGAGAATGTCATATGGTCAGATGAAACCAAAATAGAACTTTCTGGTAAAAACTCAGCTCGTCGTGTTTGGAGGACAAAGAATGCTGAGTTGCATCCAAAGAACACTATACCTGCTGTGAAGCATGGGGTTGGAAACATCATGCTTTGAGGCTGTTTTTCTGCAAAGGGACCAGGACGACTGATCCGTGTAAAGGAAAGAATGAATGGGGCCATGTATCGTGAGATTTTGAGTGAAAACCTCCTTCCATTAGCAAGGGCATTGAAGATGAAACGTGGCTGGGTCTTTCAGCATGACAATGATCCCAAACACACCACCCGGGCAACGAAGGAGTGGCTTCGTAAGAAGCATTTCAAGGTCCTGGAGTGGCCTAGCCAGTCTCCAGATCTCAACCCCAAAGAAAATCTTTGGAGGGAGTTGAAAGTCCGTGTTGCCCAGCAACAGCCCCAAAACATCACTGCTCTAGAGGAGATCTGCATGGAGGAATGGGCCAAAATACCAGCAACAGTGTGTAAAAACCTTGTGAAGACTTACAGAAAACGTTTGACCTCTGTCATTGCCAACAAAGGGTATATACCAAAGTATTGAGATAAACTTTTGTTATTGACCAAATACTTATTTTCCACCATAATTTGCAAATTAATTCATAAAAAATCCTACAATGTGATTTTCAGGATTTTTTTTCTAATTTTGTCTGTCATAGTTGAAGTGATGAAAATTACAGGCCTCTCTCATATTTTTAAGTGGGAGAACCTGCACAATTGGTGGCTGACTAAATACTTTTTTGCCCCACTGTATATGCTTGCTAATGATCCCCAATTGAATTTGCGATGAATAGAATGCATGTAGAGCAAGTGAAAAAAACAAAAGTACTAGGTGTCTTGTTGGACGCAGCTTTATCATGGTCAGAACACATAGATAATATTGTTATTAAGATGGGTAAGGGAATTGCTTTTACAAGAAAATGTTCAGAGTATGTATATCTAGTACTCTGAATCAGGTGATTCATTCCCTGGTTCTATCACACTTAGAGCACTGTCCAGTTATAAGGTAATCTGCAGCAAAGAATGATATAACAAAAAATCTCAAAATGGCTCAAAACAGGGCTGCCAGATTAGGTCTTCATTGCTCTATCCGTATGAATATGAATATGATCAATATGATCAGGGCATCTAAGACAGCCCAAGCCAAGGACAAATCACCTTAAATCTACAGTTTTATATAGAGTCATAGCTGAATGGAACTCTTTACCAATCCATATTTCTCAGGCAAAACACATCTAATCCTATAAGACCATATGACTGGACAGGAAATAGAAAGCATCAACTGAATGTTTAATGTGTTTCCTATCAGGTATTTTAATTGTCTGTATTGTTTATTTGTTAAATTTTTGTAAAGTCTTAATTTGTAATTGTTTGTAATGTCTTATTCATTGGTGTTGGACCCCAGGAAGATTAGCTAACGCTATGGCGTTAAACCTAATAAAAATGCACAAATTTACAACTCATCCCATACCATCTCAATTGGGTTGAGGTCGGGTGATTGTGGAGGCCAGGTCATCTGATGCAGCACTCCATCACTCCCCTTGGTCAGATAGCCCTTACACAGCCTGGAGGTGTATGTTGGGTCATTGTCCTGTTGAAAAACAAATCATAGTCCCACTAAGCCCAAACCAGATGGGATGGCGTATCGCTGCAGAATGCTGTGGTAGCCATGCTGGTTAAGTGTGCCTTGAATTCTAAATAAATCACAGACAATGTCACCAGCAAAGCACCCCCACACCTCCTCCTCCACACTTCACAGTGGGAACCACACATGCGGATATCATCTGTTCACCTGCTCCGCGTCTCACACAGCGGGTTGGAACCAAAAATCTCAAATTTAGACTCATCAGACCAAAGGACAGATTTCCACGGGTCTAATGTCCATTGCTCGTGTTTCTTGGCCCAAGCAAGTCTCTTCTTATTATTGGGGTCCTTTAGTAGTGGTTTCTTCCAATTCGCCCATGAAGGCCTGATTCATGCAGTCTCCTCTGAACAGTTGATGTTGAGATGTGTCTGTTACCTGAACTCTGTGAAACATTTATTTGGGCTGCAATTTCGGAGGCTGTAACTCTAATGAATTTATCATCTGCAGCAAAGGTAACTCTGGGTCTTCCTATTCTGTGGCGGTCCTCATGAGAGCCAGTTTCATCATAGCGCTTGATGGTTTTTGTGACTGCACTTGAAGAAACTTTCAAGAAAAGTTCTTGAAATGTTCCGTATTGACTGACCTTCATGTCTTAAAGTCATGAAGGACTGTCGTTTCTCTTTGCTTATTTGAGCTGTTCTTGCCATATTATGGACATGGTGTTTTACCAAATAGGGCTATCTTCTGTATACTACCCTTACCTTGTCACAACACAAGTGATTGGCTCAAACACATTAAGAAGGAAAGAAATTCCACAAATGAACTTTTACCAAGCCACACCTGTTAATTGAAATGCATTCCAGGTGACTACCTCGTGAAGTTGGGTGAGAGAATGTCAAGAGTGTGCACAGCTGTCATCAGGCAAAGGGTGGCTATTTCAAGAATATCAAATATAAAATATATTTTGATTTGTTTAACACTTTTTTGGTTACTACATGATTCCATGTGTGTTATTTCATAGTTTTGATGTTTTCACTATTATTCTACAATGTAGAAAATAGTACAAATAAAGAAAAACCCTTGAATGAGTAGGGGTCCAAACTTTTGACTGGTACTGTATGTTTTCAAAACTGTTATGATTCCATGAATTCTGATTATTTCCAGGGATACACAACATCCTGAAATATATGTAGATAGATTTGTTAGAAACAATACTATATTTCCCTTGACATAGTGATGCTGAATGTTATTTTAAAAAACAGCTAAATTTACCCCACTCTCCCCTAGACCATGACAATCAGATTGGCTACAATGACTATTCAGGGTCATAGGTGAACAAACATGTGATATTAAGTTCAAAGGGCAACTTTACAAACATCTGAACTTCAATCATTGTCCTTTGTTAGTTATTTTCACAAAGAGCTAGAGGGATGGCAAGTTTATGAAAGCCTGTACCAATACCAGACGTGAATAGTACACGGCGTACTCTCTCATTTCAGAATTTTTCATGTAGTTTACTGTCATCATTGTTGCTGAAACGTTGCGGCAGTAAACTAGGTCTGTAGGCTGTACATACTGTAGAATAGAGCCATAGCGCTACAACATCCGGGCATTCCTCAGCCTGCGCAGAAACGGAATGGCGGAGGTAAGTGAGCAAAAGGGCTTGGGTAGGAATGTGAGGACTAAATGATACTGGAACAGCTCTGAGTTTGAGAGCCTCTGTCGTCCAAGACGGTAGCTATCGATGTTTACAATCGTATCAACGGGTTACAGAAGGTTGTGAATGTAATATGTGTTGATAATTAAGGAAGTAAAATGGGGGCATTTTGTCCCAGGCTCGCCTCTCCGCGTTCTTCGCATTAAAGAGCCATTCCCAATTTGCCGGATAGTGCGCTATAGAACACAATCCGAGACCACCTCGACGGTGGTGCTGAAGAAATGGTCCCGGTGTGCTCCGTTAGTAATGTATTTTGACTGCAAACTTTGAGAGAAGTCCGAATTATTTCAGATACTCTGTCGGTGTCTTTTCGGGTGGAAACGCAATAGCCAGAACTATTTCCTTCTCTCGCGTGCCATTTGTGAGTCAGAGGAAGGAACGTTCAGCACCAAGTTACAGGAAAGCGCCCTGGTCATTGCGTCCTGAAGTGGAGTGGACCAAGCTTTTCAAAGTTAAAATGGCCATAAACGTACCTGTCACTAATGTATTGTTTGTGAGAGTTTTCGCCCAAAAGAGTTTTAAGTAGACCACAGCTGTATTTGCTTGAGGTGAAAACTAACTCTTGACTGTTGGTTCATAGGTCAACTCTATTTTAATGGATGTTCTATTTTGACAAAAAGTCTAATTCAGTTTTTCTAATACTATTAGTGTCCACTGTTGTATTAACTTCAACCATTCTTTAATTCATGAGTGGTCGTAAGGTGACTTTGAATTACAGAACAAGTAAAAAGACTTGTAACACTTTACACAACAGCAGGTAAGCCTATAATGTATTGCCTGAGAGCCATTGTATATCAGATATACGTGTACCATGGGTATGACAAAACATTTATTTTTACTGTTCTAATAATGTTGGTAACCATTTTATAACAGCAATAAGGCACCTCAGGGTTTTGTGATATATGGACAATATACCACGGCTAAGGGCTGTATCCAGGCACTCGTGCATATGAACAGCCCTTAGCTGTGGTATATTGGCCATATGCCACACCCCCTTGGGCCTTATCGCTTAATTATACTGCTATAATGCATTGTAGGGCTAGTCATTAGCATGTATGACAGGCCTTATAATGTTTTATTATAATCGCATAATGATCCTGACTAAATTAAAGCCATGTTGAGTTGACACTTGACTGTTTGTGCACAAATTTGTTTACATCACCGTTAGTGAGCATTTTGTCCTTAGTCAAGATAATCCATCCACCTGACAGGTGTGGCATATCAAGAAGCTGATTAAACAGCATGATCATTACACCGTTTTGTCACATAACACAATGTCACAGATGTCTCAATTCTTGAGGGAGTGTGCAATTGGCATGCTGACTGCATTTCCACCAGAGCTTTTGCCAGAGAATTTAATGTATTTCTCAACCATAAGCCGCCTCCAATGTTGTTTTAGAGAATTTGATAGTACGTTCAACCAGCCTCACAACCGCAGATCACGTTTAACCACACCAGCCCAGGACCTCCACATCTTGCTTCTTCACCTGCGGGATCGTCCAAGGGGGAGGGGTGGGAGTGCTGAGGAGAATTTCTGTCTGTAATAAAAGCCCTTTTGTAGGGAAAAACTCATCCTTATTAGCTGGGCCTGGCTCCCGAGTGGGTCGACCTGGCTCCCAAGTGGGTGGGCCTATGCTCTCCAAGGCCCACCCATGGCTGCGTCCCTGCCAGTCATGTGAAATCCATAGATTAGGGCATTATTTATTTATTTCAAATGACTGATTTCCTTATATTTACTGTAACTAATTAAAATCTTTGAAATTTTTGCATGTTGCATGTACATTGTTGTTCAGTACATAATGGAATGAACAGGGATCAAGCACCTACTGGTCCTCCACAATGGTAACCCTTTGTGTGTGTGTGTGTGTGTGTGTGTGTGTGTGTGTGTGTGTTTTAGCTAGTTCGATGGGCTCTGGAGATCACAGAAGCAGCCTAGTGGAGATCCTGAGGCAGGGCTATGAGGAATCCAGGGCCCTAGTGGAGCTGCAGAACAGCCTGGGGGCCTCGCAGTCACAGGGCTGCCCAATGAAGATGGCAGCACGTCCCCAAAATGTGAGTACAGCTCCTCTGGCATCTGGTGTGGTGTGTTGACCCATTAGAGGCAGCAGTAGGCAACCACAACTTTAGTGCTGGGCTGGGACAAAAGCCTGACCTCACTGCATCCCTCTAGACCAGGAGTGAATAATATTATTCTATGTAATAGATTGTCAATTATTCCATAAAGTGATGAATTAATGCAGGGCAAAGGGACGTGCAGGCCTGATTCAATACAGCCTGCAGGAATCATGCTCAGATCACATGAAGAATTTGCTATAGTAACGTTTTAAAAAATATATTTGTTATTCAAATTAAAAGCCCAATGAATACCCGCGTTTGTGTCATTATTTAACTCACACCGCTTGTGGGACATTTATTTTGAAGGCACGTATAAATAACAACTGCACAAGGACAGACAGTGACTGACAGGCTGACACACGTCACAGTTACAAATAGTAGCTAGCTAGAAATTGTGCAAACATTTTTTTTCAAAGATAAAAAAAAAAAGGAAAGTAGACAATGAATGTAGGGTGTTCCAGCAAGAGTGGGCATCTAAATATGTATTTATTGAGGTATCAGGGAAAGCGGTGTGCTTAGTGTGCAAAGAGCATCACTGTCTTGAAAGACTACAACTTCTCCCGACACTTCCAGACAAAGCATGTAGAGAAATATAGGAATATATGTCTTCTGAGCAGAGGGCAAGTGTATCGAAAGAGTTGCTTTCACAGTTGCAAAAGCAGCAAGGACTTTTCACAAAACTGCATTCAGCATACGACGGAATTGCGAGAGCTATCTTTGTACTGTATACAAATACCTAGGTGTCTGGTTAGACTGTAAACTCTCCTTCCAGACTCACATTAAGCATCTCCAATCCAAAATTAAATCTAGAATCATCTTCCTATTTCGTAACAAAGCATCCTTCACTCATGCTGCCAAACACACCCTCGTAAAACTGACTATCCTACCGATCCTTGACTTCGGCGATGTCATTTTCAAAATAGCCTCCAACACTACTCAGCAAATTGGATGCATTCTATCACAGTGCCATCTGTTTTGTCACCAAAGCCTCATATACTACCCACCACTGCGACCTCTATGCTCTCGTTGGCTGGCCCTCGCTTCATATTTGTCCCAAACCCACTGGCTCCAGGTCATCTATAAGTCTTTGCTAGGTTAAGCTCTGCCTTATCTCAGCTCACTGGTCACCATAGCAGCACCCACCCATAGCACGCGCTTCAGCAGGTATATTTCACTGGTCACCCCCAAAGCCAATTCCTCCTTTGGCTGCCTTTCCGTACAGTTCTCTGCTGCCAATGACTGGAACGAATTGCAAAAATCACTGAAGCTGGAGACTTATATCTCCCTCACTAACTTTAAGCATCAGATGTCAGAGCAGCTCACAGATCATTGCACTTGTACATAGCCCATCTGTAAATAGTCCATCCAACTACCTCATCCCCATATTGTTATTTTTTTTGCTCCTTTGCACCCCAGTATCTCTACTCGTACATTCATCTTCTGTACATCTATCACTCCAGTGTTTAATTGCTAAATTGTAATTACTTCGCCACTAAGGCCTATTTATTGCCTTACCTCCCTAATCTTACCCCATTTGCACACACTGTATATATATTTTTTCTATTGTGTTATTGATTGTACTATTGTTTATCCCATATGTAACTCTGTAAATGAGAACTTGTTCTCAACTGGCTTACCTGGTTAAATTAAGGTGAAATATATTGGTTTTTTAAAATAGTCCCACAAAATGTCTAAACATAGCAAGCCATTCGCTGAGGGCAAATTCATTAAATAATGTTTAATTGACTGCAGCAATACTTTGCCCCGACAAGAAAGAGCTGTTTAAAATGTTTCCGTGTTAAGACAAACAGTGACACGGCGTGTTGTGGACATCGTAGAGAATATGGAAGAACAGTTGAAAGACAAGGTAAATGTGGATTTCCCTCAACTGCAAGATAAAGAATGGTTGGCTAATTTTGCCTTCACCGTGGACATCATGGCCCTCATGAATTAGCTAAATTCCCAACTACAAGGGAAGGGCCTTTTTGCACATCAGATGTACAACCTTGTAAAAAGCCTTCAAGGGAAAATGACTCCTCCTGACCCGCCAAGTAGAAGCCAACAATCTCACCCACCTTCTGACACTACTAGTCTGTTCCCTACCAGATGACCTTCTGACACTACTAGTCTGTTCCCTATCAGATGACCTTCTGACACTACTAGTCTGTTCCCTATCAGATGACCTTCTGACACTACTAGTCTGTTCCCTATCAGATGACCTTCTGACACTACTAGTCTGTTCCCTATCAGATGACCTTCTGACACTACTAGTCTGTTCCCTACCAGATGACCTTCTGACACTACTAGTCTGTTCCCTATCAGATGACCTTCTGACACTACTAGTCTGTTCCCTACCAGATGACCTTCTGACACTACTAGTCTGTTCCCTATCAGATGACCTTCTGACACTACTAGTCTGTTCCCTATCAGATGACAACAATCTCACCCACCTTCCGACACTACTAGTCTGTTCCCTATCAGATGACCTTCCGACACTACTAGTCTGTTCCCTATCAGATGACAACATCTCACCCACCTTCCGACACTACTAGTCTGTTCCCTATCAGATGACCAGCAGGAGAAGTATACATCGCTGTGGCGTGCTTTGAACGGTGAGAATTCTCGTCATTTTGAGGATCAGAACGTTGGAAAATGACATGCTGTTGGTTTCCTCTCCTTCCACCTTTAATGTGGATAATGCTCCCACTGACCTGCAACTTGAGCTTATCGATCTTCAGTCTGATGCAGAGATTGCAGAACTATTCAAAACAATATCACTGTCGAGGTTCTATGCATCTCTCGATGAACAAAACTTTCCAAAGGAGGAGTCATGCTCAGAAGATGTTTGTACTGTTTGGGTCAACCTATGTATGTGAACAGACATTTTTTTTAAATATTAAAAAAAAAAAAAAAAAACTTTTCTCCACAATTTCGTGGTATCCAATTGTTAGTAGTTACTATCTTGTCTCATCGCTACAACTCCCGTAAGGTCAAAAGCCATGCGTCCCCCGAAAAACAGCCCAACCTAGCCGCACTGCTTCTTAACACAGCGCGCATCCAACCTGGAATCCAGCTGCACCAATGTGCACCTGGCGACCTGGTTTGCGTGCACTGCGCCCGGCCCGCCACAGGATTCCCTAGTGCGCGATGAGACAAGGATATCCCTACCGGCCAAACCCTCCCTAACCCGGATGACGCTAGGCCAATTGTGCGTCGCCCCATGGACCTCCCGGTCGCGGCCAGCTGTGACAGAGCCTGGGCTCGAACCCAGAGTGTCAGGAGGCACAGCTAGCACTGCGCCACCCCCATGAACAGACATTTTCAGTGATGAAATATAACAAGTCAAGGCACAGATCATCTCTTACTGACTCTCACCTCTCAGCAATCCTGCATATAGCAACATCAGAAACTATACATGACTTCACTGCTCTAGTCAATGCCAATCAGACTTAACACTAATAGTTACAGTCTTGTCTCATCGCAGCAACTTGAGAGCCATGCATCCTCCAAAACACGACCCAACCAAGCCACACTGCTTCTTGACATAATGCCTGCTTAACTCAGAAGCCAGCCACTCCAATGTGTCGGAGGAAACACTGTACACCTGGCGACTGTGTCAGCGTGCATGCGCCCGGCCCACCAGTCACTAGAGTGTGATACCCGTTAACAAGAGTTCTGTCCGTGGTGCTGAATGCACAATGTACTTTTCCCTCCGTGTAGTTCATTGCATGTTTAATAATGAAAATGCCTACAAAAGGAGAACATGGATGTGGTTTATTTGTGTGCATGTAAAAAAAAAGAAGTTAAATAAGTAGCATATCTGGATGTGATTTACAGTAGATATATATATCAACACAGTCATACACATGATGTACAATCCTGTAATATGATTCTGGCCCGCAATGGAAAAAATATATTCTAATGTGGCCCTCCATGAAAAATAATTGCTCTCTCGCTTTCTCTCTCTCTGTCTCTCTCTATAGGGCAGTGAGATTCCCCTGGAGGACCTGCTGTCTTTGTGTGGGTATGAGGTGTCTGATCCCCTCCTGCAGCAGGACAGGGAGCCCAACGAGCTAGCAGCCAGTCTGCCTGACATGACACTGGACAAGGTGAGACCTGGGTATAACTAGACATACCTGAGACTGGAGTAATCCACAGATAAAACTGTAAACACAGCCAGGAAAGCATTGCAGAAGGGGTGAATAACTCAGGCCCTCCAGTTCCAGTCTGGCTGATTTTTGTTTTTGTTTTGTTTCTTCGTAGTACTTAATTGATTAATATGTTAGTAAATCAAATCTAATTTATTTGTCATATGCTTTGTCATATGCTCCGAAAGCTTACATACGACCTTAGTCAACAATGCAGAGTTTTTTAAAAAGTACAAAAAATTGCTAAATAAACTAAAGGAAAAATAGTAGCAGAAATGTTTTGGTAGCCTTCCCCAGATCTGTGCCTCGACACAATCCTGTCTCTGAGCTCTATGTACAATTCCTTCGACTTCATGGCAGTGGGACCTTATATAAACAGCAGTGGCGGTCAGTGCCATTTATGATGAGGGAGGAAGATTTTTATTTTCATGAGCATGGCCTTATTTCTATTACAGTATGTTGGATGACTGTCATTCATGTACCATTCACCCAGCTTAATGTAGCATTGATATGTTTAGGCTACTACATGATACTCAAATTTCCCTATACCCATCATGAGTTTGCTACAACCTAGCCTATGAATTACATTTTACAACGTAGGTGCACACAGGTCCAAAGAGAAATTTGAGATGACAGACAGTGACACATTGACAGAAAGTGACTTTCAATACTGCCTTGCACACTCTTGCCTGCATCTAGCTATCTAGGTTGTAATCATTAGTCCAACAGTTGCAAACGAGAGTTTCAAATTTAACAAATTATTTTTTATCCCTGTTTCGATTGCTTCCGTTTAAGAAATGTTTTTCAACAGAATCGGTGGAATGAATACACCCCTGATCACGCATAAACGCAGTTCACGTTCATAGCATTGTTATTCCTTCTCGCCTCTATGCACTCACCTCCTCTCACCTTTGCCCTTCGTTTGTGGACTTCAATGAACAACACATCAGCTGTATGTGACCAGGCAAAAAAAAAACGTTCCAAACCATCTACATTGTTGTCCCCATATTAGCTAATCATGCAGTAATGTTGCAGTGCATAGTCATTAAGCAGTTACACCGGTGGGCCCCAGTGGCAATAAATTAATAAAACGAAAAGCTTACCTTGACTTGGAAGAGTTCCAGTGTTTTGTTGGATAGTCATAGCCAGCTAGCTAACATAGCATCCCTCTGGTTGAGCCAGGTGTTTGAGTAGCTAAACTAGCCATCTGCATTTGCTAGCTAAGTAAGTGAAACTGAAGAAAAATGACACTCTCTCTCTCTCTCTTCTTCATTTTTTAAGAAATGTATTTGTTGAAAACTGTTCAACTATTGTCTTTCTCTCACTTTGAGTCAACTACTCACCTCATCATGTTATGCACTGCAGTGCTAGCCAGCTGTAGCTAATGCTTTCAGTACTAGATTCATTCTCTGATCCTTTGATTGGGTGGACAACATGTCAGTTCATTGCTGCAAGAGCTCTGATAGGTTGAAGGTCGTCCTCCGGAAGTTGTCATTATTTACTGTGTAAGTCTATGGAAGGGGGTGAGAACCAAGTGCCTCCTAGTTTTTGTATTGAAGTCAATGTACCAAGAGGAGGACGGAAGCTAGCTGTCCTCCGGCTACACCATAGTGCTACCCTACAGAGTGCTGCTGAGGCTACTGTAGACCTTCATTGCAAAACAGTGTGTTTTAATCAATTGTTTGGTGACGTGAATATATTTAGTATAGGTTTATTTAAAAAGGAAAACTTTTTCAATGTTTTACCATTTTTATTTTTATGAAATTCACTGATGAGGATGGTCCTTCCTTTTCTCCTCTGAGGAGCCGCCACTGATAGACAGGTGTGTGCCTTTCCAAATCATGTCCAATCAATTGAATTTACCACATCTCAAGGATGAATGCACCTGAGCTCAATTTCGAGTGTCGTAGCAAAGGGTCTGAATATTTCTGTAAATAAGGTATTTTAGTTTATTTTTAATATATTTGCAAAAATGTCTAAAAACCTGTTTTTGCATTGTCATTATGGGGTATTGTGTGTATATTGATGAAGATTCTTTCACAATTGTGTCAGTGGCCAACTTAATTATGGTGTTGGAGTGGTGCGTGGCCACGCAGTCGTGGGTGAACAGGGTGTACAGGAGGGTACTAAGCACGCACCCCTGAGGGGCCCCGTGTTGAGGGTCAGCATGGCAGATGTGTTGTTGCCTACCCTCACCACCTGGGGTGGCCCATCGGGAAGTCCAGGATCCAGGTGCAAAGGGAGGTGTTCAGTCCCAGGGTCCTTAGCTTAGTGATGAGCTTGGAGGGGACTATGGTGTTGAACGCTGGAACGTAGGCATTCCATTTGTCCAGGTGGGATAGGGCAGTTTGGAGTGCAATAGAGATTGCGGTGTCTGTGGATCTGTTGGTGGCTGTATGCAAATTGGAGTGGGTCCAGAGTTTCTGGGATGCTGGTGTTGATGTGAGCCATGACCAGCCTTTCAAAGCGTTTCATGGCTACAGATGTAAGTGCTACGTGGCGATAGTCATTTAGGCAGGTTACCTTGGCGTTTTTGGGTACAATGGACTATGGTGGTTTGCTTGAAACAAGTAGGTATTACGGACTGGGTCAGGGAGAGGTTAAAAATGTCAGTGAAGACACTTGACAGCTGGTCAGCGCATACTCTGAGTATGCGTCCTGGTAATCCGTCTTGCTCTGCGGCCTTGTGAATGTTAACCTGTTTAAAGGTCTTACTCACATCGGCTATGGAGAGCGTGATCACGCAGTCGGTGCTCTCATGCATGGTTCATTTAGCTCTTGTGGTAGGCTCGTGTCACTGGGCGGTTCGTGGCTGGGTTTCCATTTGTAATCCGTGATAGTTTGCTAGCCCTGCCACAGCCGACAAGCATTAGAGCTGTTGTAGGAGGATTCGATCTTAGTCATGTATTGACGCTTTGCCTATTTGATGGTTCGTTGTAGGGCGTAGCGGGATGTTTCCTGGAATCCATTGCTTCTGGTTTGGTATTGTACGTATGGTCACGATGGGGATGACGTCGTCAATGCACTAATTAATGAAGCCGGTGACTGATGTGGTATAATTGGTTAGTGGTGCACCAACCTGGTTTTCCAAGCAGAAATCAATCACTAGTTAAAAGGCAAGAAGGTAAACCAGCATAGAGTACACTGTGATTGTCGAGGAGCTGTGCAGTTCTGCATTCAAGAGCATTATAGGATACATGTTCTGGCGTTGACATGATGTCTATTGATTCTTGTATGAGTAATTACGACTTGGCCCTTAAGGAATTGAGTTAAGATGGGCTCTAGATGCCCTGTCTAGTCTACAAACACTCAGAAAACATGAAAAATACAAAATCACGTTTATGTATCATAAATTCCATTAACTTCACTGAGTGTGATGCTTAGAGAAGGTAGTGAACTATTCCATTGAGACAGTAATGGACTGTTCCATTCTTCCAGGACCAGATTGCTAAAGATCTGTTCTCAGGAGAGGATGAAGAGGAGTCATCAGCTGATGACCTCACTCTCTCTGTCACCTCCCACGCCTCTGACCTCCTCTTCCGCCGCCACCTAAGAGGTATGACCAATAATGTCAAATAGAGTATTAGGGCTGTGACGATACCAGTATCGCAATATTTTTTTCAATGGCAAAAATGAAAAGCACCTGTATTGAAAGCACCTGCTTTCAATATACTTTGTATCCCTCATTTACTCAAGTGTTTCCTTTATTTTTGGCAGTTACCTTTTATATAATGGGTATGACACACTCCTACATTTGGAGCACAGCTAACACTTCCCGTAAACAGACCCCCACCCACCCAGCTCACCACTCAGGAGAATCCCCTTATCATATCACATCGATATATTTTTTAAATGGCCTGAGGGCCCCTTTATGCCAAAACGAATTTGTTGTACCTTGAAGTTGTTTACTGGTGGTGTTATGAGAATGCTACATATTGATGTAATAAATGTTCCCATGTGCCAGCCCATTGCATGGCAGATGGAGACAAAGGCACCTTCGTCAGCTCCTCAGAAGATGTCTCAGATGATGATGACGACAACACCTCCATTCCATCCAATGATGAACGCAAGGTGAGACACTGGGGCCTACTGAACAGAGCTCAAATATTCTACAATTACTATTTAGGGAAATATAACAACCTGTTTTCTGTAGTGCCTTTGTGACTGACACTGTGTTTGTTATTTTTCCAGGACATCATGGTGGGCTCAATGTACCAAGCCAAAATCCCTCCTCTCAGCCCATACTCATACCAGGAGAGAGGTAACCCCCAATTGACCCTTTCAGAATCCGTGTACATTTTGGATTAGTGTATTGACACTTTTCCTCAGTCTCACACACATCCTTATACCTGTGTCTCTATCACTATCTTTCCTTCTCCTGTTTCCAGTCTATGAGAATGAGGACCAGCTCCTGTGGACCCCAGACATGTTGCCAGGCCAGGCTGTAAAGGAGTTCCTGCTAAGTGCCCAGAGACGGGAAGGTCAGGACGGGGCTGTAGACACCCTCATCAACGGGGACATAATCAAAGACAATGAACAAGTAATGTAATGGGTTGGGTCATTTACTTTATGTTTGTATTCTTATCTTTTATTACAGTTGAAGTCGGAAGTTTACATACAAAAAATTACGTCTTAGGTCAGTTAGGATCACCACTTTATTTTAGAATGTGAAATGTCAGAATAATAGTACAGAGAATGATTTATTTTAGCTTTTATTTCTTTCATCACATTCCCAGTGGGTCAGAGGTTTACATACACTCAATTAGTATTTGGTAGCATTGCCTTTAAATTGTTTAACTTGGGTCAAATGGTTTGGGTAGCCTTCCACAAGCTTCCCACAATAAGTTGGGTGAATTTTGGCCCATTCCTCCTGACAGAGCTGGTTTAACTGAGTCAGGCCTCCTTTCTCGCACACACTTTTTCAGTTCTGCCCACATAATTTCTATAGGATTGACGTCAGGGCTTTTGGATGGCCACTCCAATTCCTTGACATTGTAGTCCTTGCCACAACTTTTGAAGTATGCTTGGGGTCGTTGTCCATTTGGGGTCATTGTCCATTTGGAAGACCCACCCGGTTGGGATGGTTTTCTTTCGGCTTGCAAGCCTCCCCCTTTTTCCTCCAAACATAACGATGGTCATTATGGCCAAACAGTTCTATTTTTGTTTCATCAGACCAGAGGACATTTCTCCAAAAAGTACGATCTTTGTCCCCATGTGCAGTTGCAAATCGTAGTCTGGCTTTTTTATGCGGTTTTGGAGCAGTGGCTTCTTCCTTGCTGAGCGGCCTTTCAGGTTATGTCGATATAGGACTTGTTTTACTGTGGATATAGATACTTTTTCCTCCAGCATCTTCACAAGATTTTTTGCTGCTGTTCTGGGATTGATTTGCACTTTTCACACCAAAGTACATTCATCTCTAGGAGACAGAACGCGTCTCCTTCCTGAGCGGTATGATGGCTGCGTGGTCCCATGGTGCTTATATTATTGTTTGTAAAGATGAATGTGGTACCTTCAGGTGTTTGGAAATTGCTCCCAAGGATGAACCAGACTTGTGGAGGTCTGCATTTGTTTTCTGAGGTCTTGGCTGATTTCTTTTGATTTTTCCATGATGTTAAGCAAAGAGGCACTAAGTTTGAAGGTAGGCTTTGAAATACATCCACAGGTACACAGACTCAAATGATGTCAATTAGCCTATCAGAAGCTTCTAAAGCCATGACATCATTTTCTGGAATTTTCCAAGCTGTTTAAAGGCACAGTCAACTTAGTGTATGTTAACTTCTGACCCACTGGAATTGCGATACAGTGAATTATAAATGAAGTAATCTGTCTGCTAACCATTGTTGGAAAAATTACTTGTTTCATACATAAAGTAGATGTCCTAACCGACTTGCCAAAACTATAGTTTGTTAACAAAAAATGTGTGGAGTGGTTGAAAAAGGAGTTTTAATGACTCCAACCTAAGTGTATGTAAACTTCTGACTTCAACTGTATTTCTTATTGTTGTTGCATTGTCGAGGAGGAATCTGCAAGTAATCATTTAGTTGGATGGTGTATACCATATGTATCTTGTACATACGACTGAATGAACTTGAAACTGGGTGGTAAAGCAGAAACAGAGTGGGACTTAGTAGGGCTGGATCGTCATATGTAAATCTATTAACTTTGTTTGCATGTCGAGTGATTTCTGCACAGTTCATACTGTGGTTGAGGTCACAGACTTCTGTCACAACTGTTTGCTTTCTTTTCTCTTTCTTTCCATCTCTCAGGCTCTGTATGAGCTGGTGAAATGCAGCTTTAATGCAGAGGAGGCACTAAGACGAATGCGCTTTAATGTGAAAGTATTCAGCGGTAAGACCGTCCACAACACATTTATTACTGATATATAGTAGGTTATATGTCATCTTACTCGTGGCAACAACTCTTTTGAATTTTTATTAGGATCTCTTATAGTCCTCATTTAGACTAATCTTTCAAGAGTCTATTAACTCATATCAATGACTCATTAACGGCACCAAATTATTATTCAAATTTTTATATTTTTGGTATTTTACCCTTTTCTCCCCAATTTCGTGATATACAATTGCGATCCAATCACGACCTTGTCTCATTGCCGCACACTCAACGGGCTCGGGAGAGGCAAAGGTCGATTCATGCGGCCTCCGATAACATTCCCCGCCAAACAGCGTTTCTTAACACCCGCCCGCTTAACCCGGAAGCCAGCTGCACCAATATGTCGGAGGAAACACTGTTCAATTGACGACCGAAGTCAGCCTGCAAGCGCCCGGCCCGCCACAAGGAGTCACTAGAGCGCGATGAGCCAAGTAAACCCTCCCCTGGCCAAACCCTTCCCTAACCCGGATGACGCTAAGCAAATTGTGCGCCTCTCTATGGGACTCCCGGTCGAACCCAGGTCTGTAGTGACAGCTCAAGCACTGTGATGCAGTGCCTTAGACCGCAGCGCCACTCGTGAGACCGGCATCGAATTATTAATTGGAATTTCACATTTGAGGACAGACAGTGAAGCAACCACAATCCCTGTAGAGTCTTCTTAAGCAATAAGGCCTGAGT
Source organism: Oncorhynchus tshawytscha (assembly GCF_018296145.1). Taxonomy (NCBI): domain Eukaryota; kingdom Metazoa; phylum Chordata; class Actinopteri; order Salmoniformes; family Salmonidae; genus Oncorhynchus; species Oncorhynchus tshawytscha. Next base: position 19,455,873 of record NC_056429.1, read on the forward strand.
GGGTGTGGTATATAACCAATGTACCACGGCTAAAGCTGTTCTTATGCACGGCACAACGCGGAGTGCCTGGATACAGCCCTTAGCCGTGGTATATTGGCCATATATCACAAACCCCAGAGGTGCCTTATTGCTATTATCAACTGGTTACCAACGTAATTAGAGCAGTACAAATAAATGTTTTGTCATACCCGTGGTATATGGTCTGATATACCACGGCTGTCAGCCAATCAGCATCCAGGGCTCAAATTACCCAGTTTCTAAAACTCAACCACCCCTGTGTGTTAATTCTCTACAGCTGTTTAGTCTCTGAATGATGCTAGTATTCTACATTTCAGAGAATTAAAAATAAACATTTTGTGTGGGACCGTGGAACTTCTTTGGTTTCTTTGAAGCTTAATCTTTGCTTTCCCTTCGAAATTAAATTATTTGATAGACCCACCACGAACCCTTGTTACCAACAACTTAAAAATACACTTATATATTTGCCTAGGTCAAATATTTCAGCTAAATCCCAGGGTTTGTAATCGTATTCATATCAGCAGTCCTACTCTGAAAACCTTTTTGAATCTGTCATCTAGTGCCGGGACGATACCAGTATCGCGATACTCGTTAGTGTCATGGCAAGAAAACAAATCACGAACTTCTTTGGGAAAACAGCCCTAATTTTGGAAACAAACATCATTATGTTCATCATACCACTGCTGGCTTGCTTCTGAAGCTAAGCAGGGTTGGGTTTGGTCAGTCCCTGGATGGGAGACTAGATGCTGCTGGAAGTGGTGTTGGAGGGCCACTATTTCCTCTTGTCTAAAAACAAAATATGCCAATTCCCCAGGGCAGTGAATTTTTATTTAATTTTTTATTTAATTTTACCTTTATTTTACTAGGCAAGTCAGTTAAGAACAATTCTTATTTTCAATAACGGCCTAGGAACAGTGGGTTAACTGCCTGTTCAGGGGCAGAACGACAGATTTGTACCTTGTCAGCTCAAGGATTCGAACTTGCAACCTTTCGGTGGGGACACTGCCCTATGTAGGATGGGACGTTAAACGGGTGTCCTGACTCTCTGAGGTCATTAAAGATCGCATGGCACTTATTGTAAGAGTAGGGGTGTTAACCCCGGTGTCCTGGCTAAATTCCCAATCTGGCCCTCAAACCATCACAGTCACCTAATAATCCCCAGTTTACAATTGGCTCATTCATCCCCCTCCTCTCCCCTGTAACTATTCCCCAGGTCGTTGCTGTAAATGAGAATGTGTTCTCAGTCAACTTACCTGGTAAAATAACAGAATAAATAAATAAATGTTGTCATCCAGAATCACATGAATTTATATTCCAATTTATAGCACATAATATTTTACATACAGCAGGTTTTTAAAGGACCAGAGAGTTAGTTCTGCTTCGTTATTGCGATACTAGTATCGTCCTAGGCCTACTGTCATCTTGACTAACGCTACAAATAGTTTTTGATCCTGCATTTCTGCCGCACACATCCAAGCTGGAAGTGTAGTAAAGCCCTGCTTGGGCATTCATTGTAAGCCCGAGCCTGTTAGTAAATCCATTAGCTGCTCTTCTCTGTCTGTCACACGCTCCCTGCGCGCAGCTCGCTCTGCTCATGGCTCTTTGAGTCTGTGAGTATCCATAGCAATGGCTCAGCCATCAATGAAGAGTCATGAGAGAGCAGTTCGCAGTTACCTACTTTTCGTCACTCTAAACTCAGACAACTCAAGGAACATTGATTATTTTCTGTTAAATAATGTCTTCTGTTTTATATTTGACGAGGTTGAAGCACTTCTGACACCATGTTATGATCTTAGTCTCTGTACTGCGTAGCAGAGCACAAGCAAATGGCTCAGCTTCAAAATGTTAGTGATCAATTTAGTGATATGTGAGCCCTGCTCATACCCTAGTTATCGATGAAAAAACAACCCCTACCTGGCCCTTAACCCAATGTGTAATGTCGGGGGTCAGGTAGCAGAGCTCTAGAGTGTAGGTTAAAATGTAGCCTATTGTGCCCTCTCCAGTGTAGGCTGACAAATCTACCAACTTACATTTGTTGCCTATGTTTTAGGCTTAATGCGGGTTTAGGCTTAATGCCAAGCGTCGGCTGGAGTGGTGTAAAGCTCGCCGCCATTGGACTCTGGAGCAGTGGAAACACGTTCCCTGGAGTGATGAATCACGCCTCACCATATGGCAATCCGACGGACAAATCTGGGTTTGGCGGATGCCAGGAGAACGCTACCTGCCCCAATGCATAGCGCCAATTGTAAAGTTTGGTGGTGGAGGAATAATGGTCTGGCGCTGTTTTTCATGGTTCGGGCCCTTTAGTTCCAGTGAAGGGACTTCTTAATGCTATAGCATACAATGACATTCTAGACGATTCTGTCCTTCCAAATTTGTGTTAACAGTTTGGGGAAGGCCCTTTCCTGTTTCAGCATGACAATCCCCCTGTGCACAAAGTGAGGTCCATACAGAAATAGTTTGTCAAGATCGGTGTGAAAGGTCTTGACTGGCCTTCACAGAGCCCTGACCTCAACCCAATCGAACACCTTTGTAATGAATTGGAACGCCGACTGTAAGCCAGGCCTCATCGCCCAGCATCAGTGCCCAACCTCACTAATGCTCTTGTGGCTGAATGGAAGCAAGTCCCCGCAGCAATGTTCCAACATCTAGTGGAAAGCCTTCCCAGAAGAGTGGAGGCTGTTGTAGCAGCAAAGGGGGAACCAACTCCATATTAATGCCCATGATTTTGGAATGAGATGTTCGACGAGCAGGTGTTCATATACTTTTGGTAATTTAGTGTAGCTAGATAATGGAAATCAAGCAGTCAGAGGAGTTTGTTTGATTTAAAAAAAAAAAAACTTTATTTAACTAGGCAAGTCAGTTAAAATGACGGCCTACCCCGGCCAAACCCGGACGACGCAGGGCCAGTTGTGCGCCGCCCTACTGCGGTGGTCTAAAGGTGAATGGATTAATAGTAATCATCTTGACGTGGTTAGCTCCTGTAATATAACACCAAAACAATTCATTTAAGTCTGTTCAGAGACAACTGCTGTTGTCTTCTGTGCAGAGGAGCTGTGTGCCTGGAGCGAGGAGGAATGTCGAAACTTTGAACATGGCTATCGAGTTCATGGGAAGAACTTCCACCTCATTCAGGCTAATAAGGTGAGCAGCACAGAAACTACCAACGTCAGGTTTGGGGCGAACCTGATTTGCTACAAAGTTGAAATTCTCTTTTTTTAAGTAATGGCCAAGACTGGCATAGCCTGTGCAAACTTGCTTGTCTCCATTGATCAGACAAAAAAACTCACTGATTCATACCATAGCAAACAGTAAACCACACTGTGTTTATATGTCAGGTACGCACGCGTTCGGTGGGGGAGTGTGTGGAGTATTACTACATGTGGAAGAAGTCGGATCGCCACGAGTACTTCACCCAGCAGACCACTAAGCTGGGCCGCAAGAAGTACAGTCTGCAGTCAGGGAGCATGTGAGTAGCACTGCAGATATGACCCTGTCTCGACCTGAGAGTCAAGCCCCATTTCAATGCCAGCTGAGTTGGCAAATACTACCATCAAGTTGAGTCAAGTTTAGAATTGCAGGCACTACTATGACACTACCATCAAGTTGTTGTCATGATCATCTCCTTAGCCTGGCATCATTCCCAGAATAATAGCTTATTTAAATAGAGCGCAGGAAAAGGAAATCCTGACACTGGACACAGCGGACACATTTTAGTACCAGGTGTAGACGCACTGTACGGTGAATGTAATAGGATCATCTTGATCAGAATAAATAACAGGTGTAGACAAGCAGAAGTAGTGTATCTCAATATAACATCCCCATTGTCATTGTTTTCAGACTAGAGATGTTTGATATGTTTAGCTGATATCATGCTGGGAGTCCTGGGTCGTGTTCAGTACTCATAACAATAACAAAATGGTTTGAATCTGAGAATGGAAATTAGTTTTCTTCTTGGACAAGTTCAGGTGTAGTTGGAACGGTTTTTCCTTCACAAGCCGTTTCCTTCTGTTTTGTGTTTTCCAGGGAGGATGGAGAGCAGGATGGAGAGGTTGGGGAGATGGAGGGGTGCTCCCAGATTCAGCTCCCCTCACATCCACCAATCATAGATCTGGACAAGCAAGGTAACCCCTTCCCTGGTTATCCCATAACCCCAGCCCTGGACCCTGCCCTTAACCCCTTCTCTAGCCCCAATCCAATACCACAGCCCTGGACCCTGCCCTCAGAGTTTATTCGCCATGTGCACAGGATACAAAAGGTGTATAGTACAGTGCAATTCTTACCTTGAGAGCTCTTTCCCAACAATGCAGTGATGAGAGAGAGAAAAATATAACAAATAATTTAAAAAAACATGTTTGTAAAGAAAAAAAACTGAAACCAACACTCCACTAACACTACAGCTTGTTTTAAGAGGTAACGAGAGTTAGCTGGATACATAAGTAATAGTCATACATGCCATCGACCCTCTCACCATTTCATATCCACCCCACTCTTTGTCTTATTATTATTTGTCTTGATTACATTGTTTGCCTCAATTTGATGTGTTGTATTCATGAACATATGATTTGAAGCATTTTGATGTATTCTTTTATCCCACCTGTGTGCATCTGTGTTTTCCCATTGGTTTGTGTGTTTGCCTGTGGTGTACCTTTGTGTTGGCATGGCCCCGCTTTCTCTTAAAGTTCCAGAGGGAGGTAAAGAATCTAACCAGATGGGGACACTAGGTAAAAACTCTTACCAGGCAGGGCCCCAAGTAAAGACTCTAACCAGGCAGGGCCACCAGGTAAAGACTCTAACCAGGCAGGGCCACCAGGTAAAGACTCTAACCAGGCAGGGCCCCAGGTAAAGACTTTAAAGACTCTTAAAGCCCTGAGCTCACTGCACACAGGCCACTCTAACCAGGCAGGGCCACAAGGTAAAGAATCTAACCAGATGGGGACACTAGGTAAAAACTCTTACCAGGCAGGGCCACCAAGTAAAGACTCTAACCAGGCAGGGCCACCAGGTAAAGACTCTAACCAGGCAGGGCCACCAGGTAAAGACTCTAACCAGGCAGGGCCACCAGGTAAAGACTCTAACCAGGCAGGGCCACCAGGTAAAGACTCTTAACCAGGCAGGGCCACCAGGTAAAGAACCAGGCAGGGCCACCAGGTAAAGACTCTAACCAGGCAGGGCCACCAGTAAAGACTCTAACCAGGCAGGGCCACCAGGTAAAGACTTTAACCAGGCAGGGCCACCAGATAAAGACTCTAACCAGGCAGGGCCACCAGGTAAAGACTCTAACCAGGCAGGGCCACCGGGTAAAGACTCTAACCAGGCAGGCAGGGCCACCAGGTAAAGTAAGGCAGACAGGTAAAGACTTTAACCAGGCAGGGCCACCAGGTAAAGACTAACCAGGCAGGGCCACCAGGTAAAGACTCTAACCAGGCAGGGCCACCCACCAGGGGTAAAGACTCTAACCAGGCAGGGCCACCAGGTAAAGACTCTAACCAGGCAGGGCCACCAGGTAAAGACAGGCAACCAGGCAGGGCCACCAGGGCCACCATAAAGACTCTAACCAGGCAGGGCCACCAGGTAAAGACTAACCAGGCAGGGCCACCAGGTAAAGACTCACCAGGCAGGGCCACCAGATAAAGACTAACCAGGCAGGGCCACCAGGTAAAGACTCTAACCAGGCAGGGCCACCAGATAAAGACTCTAACCAGGCAGGGCCACCAGGTAAAGACTCTAACCAGGCAGGGCCACCAGGTAAAGACTCTAACCAGGCAGGGCCACCAGGTGAAGATTGACCAGGCCGAGCCACCAGGTAAAGACTCAAACTGTGCCTGACCTACCTAGCACATGCTAACCCCACTGGAGTCCTGGGTGCACAGTGTTTAATAGGCAGTCAGATTCAACCAGTTCACACAAAATGTTTTGGGAGTCCCATAGGGCGGCGCACAGTTGGCCCAGTGTCATCCGGGTTTGGCTGGGGTAGGCTGTCATTGTAAATAAATAAGAAGGTTAAATACCAAATACAAGCATTATGCATCTTAGGTCAGGAAGTTGCAGGAAATCTACCAAACCATAATTAAAACTTAGGGCTCATGAAAAGTCTCATTGGAGGGTTAGATTTTAAAGTTTTGTTTTGGCTTCCTCACAATAGTTTAACCTAAAATATTTAATGAATATTTTATTTAAATTATTTTATTAATTCTAATTCCATAACTGATCAAATAAAATGTTTTTTATCACATGCGCCAAATACAACAAGTGTAGACTTTACCTTGATGTGCTTACCATGTTCACCAGCTTTGTTATATTGTACTTTGAGTCTGAAACCATAACATTTTGTAAAGAGCTGATTGTCCCTTGTAGCTCAGTTGATATAGCAGGTTGTGGGTTCAATCCTGGACTAGTGGAAACACGTTCTCTGGACTGATGAATCACGCTTCACCATTTGGCAGTCCGACAGATTAATATGTATTTGGTGGATGCCAGGAGAACGCTGTCTGCTCCGATTCATATTGCAAATGGTACAGTTTGGTAGAGGAGGTATAATGATCTGGGGCTGTTTTTCATGGTTCGGGCTAGACCCCTTAGTTCCAGTGAAGGGAAATCTTAAATGCTACAGCATATAATGACATTCTAGACGATTCTGTGCTTCCAACTTTGTGGCAACAGTTTGGGGAAGGCCCTTTCCGGTTTCAGCATGACAATATCTCCGTGCACAAAGTCAGGTCCATACAGAAATGGTTTGGCGAGATCGGTGTGGAAGAACTTGACTGGCCTGCACAGAACCCTGGCCTCAACTCCATCGAACACCTTTGAGATTAATCAAATAAAAGTTTATTTGTCACGTGTGCCAAATACAACAGGTGTAGACCTTACAGTGAAATGCTTACTTACAGGCTCTAACCAACAGTGCAAAAAAAGGTATTAGGTGAACAATAGGTCAGTAAAGAAATAAAAACAACAGTCAAAAAGACAGTGAAAAATAACAGTAGCGAGGCTATATACAGTAGCAAGGCTATATACAGTAGCGAGGCTATAAACAGTAGCGAGGCTATAAACAGTAGCGAGGCTATATACAGTAGCGAGGCTATATACAGTAGCGAGGCTATATACAGGCACCGGTTAGTTGGGCTGATTGAGGTAGTATGTACATGTAGATATGGTTAAAGTGACTATGCATATATGATAAACAGAGAGTAGCAGTATCGTAAAAGAGGGGTTTGAACGCAGACTGTGAGCCAGGCCTCATTGCCCAACCTCTCTATTGCTCTTGTGGCTGAATGGAAGCAAGTCCCCTCAGCAATGTTCCATCATCTAGTGGAAAGCCTTTCCAGAAGAGTGGAGGCTGTTATAGCAGTAAAGGGGGGACCAACTCCATGTTAATTCCCATGATTTTGGAATGAGATGTTCGTTTGAACAGGTGTACTTTTGGTCATGTAGTGTATTTCAATTTCAAGAAATCTGCTAAACTTTCTAAAACATGTTTTCACTTCGTCATTATGTGGTATTGTGTCTAGATGGTTGAGTTTTTTTTAATGAAGTTCCTAACTTATTTAATCTCCCTATTAACTGATTTTCCACGTTGTGGTGGTAGTACAACGTAACATTTGCTCATAAATGCATTTCCACCACAATTGTCGCATAATTTATTTCACAGACAAACATATATCCACCCTTGTCTAGCGTATTTTGTTTTGTCGACATTGGGAAATTTTACACAGCAAATGTGCTGTTTCCATCAGGCCGGTCAACAGGTTTTTTTAATGCGTCAGGTAATTAATCAGCATGAAATGGTTGGATGGAAACCTGTTAGTGCCACATGTGCTCTGTCTGTTACCGTTGAGGTAGTGCTTGTTCGAGTCTCTCTTTAGTAATTCTTCCCTGCTTGTCTAGATGCTGAGATGGGGATGGAGGTGTTGGAGCTGTGTGGCGCTCCTTGCCCCAGCCCACTGAGGGAGCAGCTTTTCAGCCACTTCTCTCCACTCCCCCCTCTGGAGAACCTGCAGCAGGAGCCCTCTCTGAACTGTTCCAGCCCGGGCCACAGTCCCACCCCGCCTCCTGCCCAGCTCCACCTCTCCTCACTGCCCTGCTGCAGCTCCCCGTGCCCCCCAGCGGAGCCTCCTCTCCTGGGTTCTGGCTTCTACCAGCTGCAGCTAGGGCCTTTCCTTCCAGATGGCCTGTCCATGGGGCCAGAGGATGGGGACTCCCAGGGGTTGCAGATAGATTTCTCCCTGCCCTCCATCCCCCAGACCTCACCCGCCATTGCCCCCTCAGTCTCTATCACTTCTGACTTTGGGGCCATCAGCAGTTACCTGTGTCCCTCAGCCCTGTGCCCCTCTCCCGTCCAGCACCCCCGCTCTCTCACACAGTAAGGGGAGGAAGAAGGGTGTCTTTACTCTGGAGAACATTCCAATAACACCTGGGTTGTCTGTACTTCTAATTATTGCCTGTTGAAGTAAACTTGGACCAGAGCTTACTCATGTGTTGGTGTGAAACTCCTCAGGAGAGAAACTATGTTTTTACAGGGAGATGGGCATACCTGTATCATAGTGTTTACTAGGGGGGACTCCCACTGCACATAAGCACAATGGCTTACCTACCTGTCTGTTCTGGAAGGCCAGTCGTTCTACAGGGATGTTCCCAGTTCTTATTGAATTCTTAGGTAATGTTGGTACTGGAAAAGCGGGTGGGCTTGTTGATAGCTCCAAGGCCAAAGCAACTGTCCTGATGTTCTTTGCAGTGGCCTCCTCCTCTTCCAGAGCAGAACTTGAGACAGATGTAACATCCCTCACTGATTTCCCAACATTTCCTGGGAACATTGAGCAGCAGACAGACAGCATGACCTGGATGCCATATTATAGCAGTATGTCCACAAGAGATGTTCTCCCGCTATCAGATCTGATAAGGCTGTTTCTATGAGCAGTGTTCAGTCTGCACTTGTATGTCTCTTCACCACTCTGACTTTGGACCTCTTAGGTAGGATCAGTCTCCCTAGTTCACTGTGGTTCCACCTCTTGAACATCCACAACTGAAACTGAAGGTTTTGTATACAGTCTGTTTATAAGAAAAGATCTGTATAAGAATACCATGAAACAATGCTTTTGAGATTGTCACTGTTTTTATTTTCTTGTTCCTTGTTGTTCAGAAATGTCTTGGAAGGTTTGCAATAAGAAATCAGAGTTTGTGATGGGAGTACTTTTGTGTTCTTTCTAGTTTATGTTGACATTTGAAAGGTCTTGTACAGAACCAAACTCTCACAATTGCCTGACAACCATGATAGGCACGTTAGCCTGTGTTTTGCGCATTATTGTACATGTTACTGTAGGTAAGTCACTGAATACACAGTTACTCAGGTTTTGTAGCCTCTGGCTTCTTCCATGTATCTCAACACCTGTTGTGTGATTAAGTGTTGGATATTACCCTGAATCACACATGCAACCTTGGGGGTAACAGTCATTGAAAAAGCCCAATGGCATTGAAGGACATCAACCCAAAACGTGTGTGTTCAGAAGGATGCAATATTAACAATGTTGCAGATGGAGAATGTGATATATAGCTAGCTATACAGTCCCCAGGTTTCAGTGATGCTCTACAGTATCCTGCCACTAGAGGATCTCGGCTGTCACATAGTCTGAAGAAAGCCTGCCTGCTTCAATACCCCTGCTCAGGTGGGCCCTGAGAGAATACGTCCCCTGTGCTCTCTGCCCTGACAGCAGGAAAACTCCATGTCTTTATTTATTTTTTATAGGTGGGGTCATCCTCTACTCCCTGCTCTGACCTAAGCTGTTCTAGATCTGTGTTTTCTCCAACCGTTTACAGGAGGTTCTGGATGTTGACTATCGGGGCAGGAAAGGGAGTAGAAACACAGCTTTTGTTTATTATTTTTTAGCATTTATATCGTACTTCTTCTGTTTATGTTGGTTTGTAATTATAATTATTATATTTTGTAAAAAACAAAACAAAAAATAAGCTATTAAAAATACACATGTTGACATTGAAAGTCATTGCACACACACACACACTTTTTTTTTACAATCAAAGTGATCAAAAAATGTATACCGATTCAAAATCCTATTTTCCCTAAACCCCTAACCCTTAAACTAAACACAACCCTAACTCCTAACACTAATCTTAATGCCTAACACGGAACCCAAACTGGCTGCGCGCATACGCCATCGTGCATAAATGTATTTTGTCCCCACACAAACACGATCACATCACGCAGGTTAAAATATCAAATAAACTCTGAACCAATTACATTAATTTGGGGACATGTCGGAAAGCATTAAAACATTTATGGCAATTTAGCTAGCTAGCTTGCACTTGCTAGCTAATTTGTTCTATTTAGCTAGCTTACTGTTGCTAGCTTATTTGTCCTGTGATATAAACACCAAGTTGTTACTTTGCCTGAAATGCACAAGGTCTTCTACTCCGACAATTAATCCACACATAAATGGTCAACCAAATCTTTTCTAGTCATCTCTCCTAGGCTTTTTCTTCTCTTGACTTTATTTTGCGATTGGCAACTTTAATAAACTAGGTGCATTACCACCACTGACCTCGTTCGTCTTTCAGTCACCCACGTGGGTATAACCAATGAGGAGATAAGAGAGGCAGGACTTGCAGCGCGATCTGTGTCACAAATAGAACTGACTTCTATTTTAGCCCTTGGCAACGCAGACGCTCATTGGCGTGCGCGAGCATGGTGGGTGCAATAATTGAATAATATAGATTTCAAAATGTATTTTGCAACGTTCGCGCACGTGACACGAGCAGTGTAGTCAGCCTGTAACCCTAATTGTAACCCTAACCCTACAGTAATTGTAACCCTAACCCTACAGTAATTGTAACCCTAAATCTAACCACAGGAGGCTGTTGAGGGGAGCACAGCTCATAATAATATCTGGAACGGAGCAAATATAATGGCATAAAACACATGGAAACCATGTTTGATATATTTGATTCCATTCCACTAATCCGCCGCTCCAGCCATTACCATGAGCCCATGCTCCCAAATTAAGTTGCCACCAACCTCCTGTGAATCTAACCCCTAAACCTAAAATAGCATTTTTCCTTTTGGGGAATGTGAAATGTTCCCACTTTTTCCTTGTGAGGACTTTTGGAACCCAAAAGGATGGTAAAGTTAGACCACACACAAGTACTTGAATCATAGTCTTGTGTGCAAAACTGCACATAAGACTTGAATCAAACTTACAACATTGTACCCAAATTAATCTTCATGGACAGACTACTTATCTGACCAAATTACAAGAGTTTCTAGTTCTGGGTTAACCAAGATTATACCCACATAGGCAATACAAAAAAATCATTCCTGTGATTATGTGGTGCCATAATAGTAGTTGAATAACCCACTGTGTATATAACCATTTGGGTATAGGTTATTCAGCAGCAACTTGGTTAACATAGAACCGATACTAAATAACCCAGTAGCTGAAAAACCCAAACAGATCTCCAGAGTAGTGGCCTTTCTACTATGCCTATGGTATAACCAGGCTTCAAATTCACCTGGATCCAGCAGCATAGCCACAGGTAGGCCAATTTGATCTCAGGCCTACCCCCAAAAAGTTATTATTAGTATTATTCAATATACCATTTTTATTTGTATTTATTTTATTACATGTAAAAGAAACGCATGTGATATGTATTATTCTATGGGTAATTTTAATATAATGTAACAAAGAAATAGTCCGCAACAATCAAGTTGGCTTCCGACTATTGGTTAAATAAAAAATCATACTGTGGTTTACCTGAACAACGTTGCGTGGATAAACTTTGTAGCGCATAAGCTAGCAAGCTCTACCACGCTAGTTTACTCGAATTGACTCACCAGCTAAGGTAATTTAGTAGTTCTAGCAATGTTAAACCAAATGTCGATTGCTAGGTAAAAAATAATAAAAAGACATCTGGAGGAAAAAGAGTGTGTACCAGAAAATAATTTGGATTAATCTACCGATAGCCTCCAGAATGAGACAGGTGGCCCCAGGATAGAAACAACCGTAATCGCCATCACAACCGCCAATGCCACGTTGAGCCAGGCATGCTTGCCTACCCCACCGTCTCCTCTCGGTCTTGATGCTGCGGGTGGGGGTGAACCTGCAGTAGGTCCACCGACAGATTTGCCTGCTGTTGATGAACCAGCCTGTCAACCAAAGCTAGCAAAGTTCCCTTCAAGTATGATAAACGGCAAATCACACTGCTTCTCTTCAAGGTGGTATGACCAGTTCGTGTGGATTGAGTATAGTAAAGAAAAAGATGCAATTCATTGTAAGTTTTGTAGGTACTTTCCTGGGACAAATGTCGAATTCAGATTTGTATGAGATGGATTTAAAAACTGGAAACTCACAAAAATGCTTGCTGCAAACACAAGAATAGCAAATGACATGCTAGTGCCCTTGCAAAATTTGAATCCTACAAGGCGAGCCATGGGCCTAGAAGTTGTGGGACTGTGTTGAACCAAATACATGGTGATGCAAACATGGATTTTATAGAAAGAAACCGTGCCCATGTTAAAGTGGTCATAGATATGGTCCTAATGTGTGCAAAGCGGGATATTCCACTCAGAGGACATAGAGAAACCGAATAGAGGCAATCAACAATGGTCACTTTCTAGAAATCTTCAATTTCATCTCAAAGTATGACTCAGAAATACAAAACAGGCTTAATGAGCTACCTCGCAATGCCACGCTTATGAGCCCCGAAATTCAGAACGAGTTGCTAGAGTGTGCATCATTGTTACTCTGCTATCCAAATGTTTCTAGGCCTATCCCCACCAAAATAAATCTGGCTACGTCCCTGCCTGGATCTACTGTACATTTCTGCGCTTTTAACATAGTGTTTTCAATTTACATATGTGACACACGTTGACCAAGATTGTTACTTTGTGCATGTTCATTTCTACAGGTATTATTATTCAACAGTTCGCACCTGGGTTTTTGAACCCACAGCCTCTTGGTTCCCGGCACTTCAATCTGTCCGCTACACCACCATGCCCGTGTCCATAGCGGTTATCGGTTAATCTGACTATTCTCAGCATTGATTTTATTTTTTTATTTCAGCAAGTTAGGGCTTTCTGTATAGTTGTCTAATGTTTGTGGGCGTGCTAACATGTTTTAATGTTTGTGGGGCGTGTTAACCTGTTTTAAAGATACTCAGGAACAATGGTGAAAGTATAACTCATTTCTTCCCTGTACAGGACCTCCACATTTTTGTATGTGCCTAATCATATATTTCCGTATATAATATCTTAATTCAATATGATCTCTGTGGAAATTGTCATAAATATGTGTCATTTAACTTTTCAAATGTAGACCTAATACATTTTTATTCTGTCATAAACTCTACCAGTTATGATGTTTTAATCTGATTGTTAATCACGTTTAGGCTAGCGGCTGATTGCACGCATGTTGCTGAAATATGAGGTTGCTGAAGAGCATCGTCATAACTGGTATGAGGGGCTCGTTATACTAGCTATGTTCCTGGAACTGTCACAGGTCTTCACGCTGTATATTCAGAGCTCTGTTGTGTGACACTCCGAGGACACCGTTAGTGACAGCAGGAGGAGGCATAGGAATTCATCGTAACTCGAGGATGGACGACAGGAGTCTAGCACTTGTGGCTCTTTACATTGGACTAAATATTTGCACTGCTACAGGTGAGAGTTTGTATAACTTTTTAGTGTGTTTTATCAACATACATTGGAAGTTGGAACAAGTCTTGTTTCTCTTATGAAAGTTTTTTAAAAACGACATATTTAAGAGATCTTGATTAAATACTAGGTCAAGTAATAATTGGCATGCTGCTACCTACCCAGCTAACAACAAACATTCCCACAATTTTAGAGAATGTTCCTTTGAGTCTCATTAGGTCATTAACTAACGTTTTCATAGGAATGTTCATTTGATGTGCAAGGAATGTTTCCAGAGACTTTTCCCATAATGTAAAATATAACTTACCCAGAATGTGGTTAACATGTTCTCAGAATTTAAGATATTAATGTTCTGGACATGTTTCATGGGAATGTTGCTTGTTCTGAGGATTAGGAGAATATTCAATCAACATCCCACCAAACATACACAGAACATGGTTGCCATGTTCTCTGAATAGAAGATAATGTTCTAGACATGTTTCATGCTAACGTTGCAAGAACATTCATGTGTCCTGTTGTAAGGATGTCGCCTGATGTTTAAAATGTTTATTTCATCACACATCAAGCCTTATTTCTGTTGCCGAGCCAAATAAGGCTCTGATTAGTGTACCACTAATCTGTTCATAGCTCTTTGTCTGTTGGCAAGGTTAGGGATACTCACACACAGTACTTTTATATACAGTGTTTTCAACGTTGACAGCAGTTGCCATACCAAGCGGTGATGAAGCCAATCAAGATGCTCTCAGTGGTGCAGCTGTCATTTAGTAATGACAAAATGTATTTAGAACTTCACGCACAGTAAAACTTTTGTATTATTTAATACATATGTATGATTTAATACAATTATTTTATTAATAGGAGAGGGGAAAATGTCCGGCATTAAAATAAAGATGCCACTTCTAAAATCCTATTTTACACCATAGCCTGCTGAATTTGCAAGATACATTTTCTTTAATTTTTATTTAGTCACAAATGAAAATGTGACACTGACTCACCCATGGATTCATGTTTCAGCATTGTCTTAATGAAGAGTTCAGCGTTCAGTATCCACCGGTCGTAGTACAGATGTGTAACATATACAGATGTGTAACATATTGAGATATCAGCTGATGTACGAAGGGCTATATAAATAAATTTGATTTGATTTGATACCCTGGGAATCGGGAAGCAAGTACAGGGAGTGCAAATGTAATAACAAATAGAACATAGTACAAAACAAGAAACACGAAAAGCGTACAGATAAGAAACAGAGTCAATAACACCTGAGGAAAACACCAAGGGGAGTGACAGATATAGAGGAGGAAATCAGGAAGGTGATGGAGTCCAAGTGAGTGTCATGAGGCACAGGTGCGCATAATTTGTATTTATTTATTTATTTTACCTTTATTTAACTAGGCAAGTCAGTTAAGAACCAATTCTTATTTTCACTGACAGCCTAGGAACAGTGAGTTAATTAACTGCCTTGTTCAGGGGCGGAACAACAGATTTGAACCTTTACAGCTCGGGGATTCAATCTTGCAACCTTTCGGTTACTAGTCCAACGCTCTAACCACTAGGCTTCCTGCCGCCCCAATGATGAGACAACTGGCGCCGGAGAGGGTGCCTGAGCTGGAATGTGAAGCTAACTGAAGCTGTCTAGCTTTAGAAAACCCTGAGTAGATCTAGCTTCCTTCATAGTATAGTATACCTGGCATACTACAAAGCAGGATCAAGGAGTTAGCCAGCTAACTAGCCTAAATATTCTGGGGGGAAAAACAGATATTTTTGAAAGATAAGCTTGAAATGGGCAATCTCTAATTGACTCAACAACAAAAAACACATATCTAAGTTTAGCTTTCTTACTGAACTGGAAAATCATCAATTATTTGTCGCTATTTATCAAAGTTATCTGGCTAACTTATTGCTCCTGCTTTGTAGTATACCCTGCAGAACTAATAACATAGATTTCTGCAACCTACTTCAGGTTGGTTAGTGAGGTCAAGCCTACACTGATATATTTAACAGTGTCAAGAGCATGTGTGGAGAGGTAGCATACCAAATTTACATCACTCTAGTAGTCAATCAAGGTCAGTATTTTTGGTGTGCCAAAATCCTGAACTACCCCAAATTCAGGACCTTAATTAAGAGCTTGGTTGTGGAGGAATGCAATATTTTTTGGAATGTATTGCCTTTTGATTAATTACTATGTATGTTGTTTCTTAATATTTTATTGGCTTTCAGGATATAGATCTAATTTCAAAAATAGATTAGCTAATCTCAATATGACTTAATAGAAATTATATATAAGGCTAAATAGATAACTAGATTAGTAAGGAATGCACAGTAATATCCAGGAGTATATCAGAAAGGACTATAATTTGTTGTTATTTCTTGAGAGAGACAACGATAGGGAGGAGGTCAGAGACCTGGCAGTGTGGTGCCAGGATAACAACCTCTCCCTCAATGTGAGCAAAACAAAGGAGATGATTGTGGACTACAGGAAAAGGAGGACCGAGAACGCCCCCATTCTCATCGACAGGGCTGTAGTGGAGCAGGTTGAGAGCGTCAAGTTCCTTGGTGTCCACATGACCATCAAACTGTCATGGTCCAAACTAAGAGGTTGACCGATTATGATTTTTCAGACTGCTCTATCAAATATCAAATCATAGACTTAATTATAATATAATAAACGCACAGAAACACGAGCCTCAGGTCATTAATATGGGCAAATCCAGAAACGATCATTTCGAAAACAAAATGTTTATTCCTTCAGTGAAATATGGAACATTTCCGTATTTTATCGAACGGGTGGCAAACCGAAGTCTAAATATTGCTGTTACATTGCACAACCTTCAATGTTATGTCATGATTATGTAAAATTCTGGCAAATTAATTACGGCCTTTGTTAGGAAGAAATGGTCTTCACACAGTTCGCAACAAGCCAGGTGGCCCAAACTGCTGCATATACCCGGACTCTGCTTGCACTGAACGCAAGAGAAGTGACACAATTTCCCTGGTTAATATTGCCTGCTAACATTAATTTATTTTAACTAAATATGCAAGTTTACAATAATATACATATGTATTGATTTTAAGAAAGGCATTGATGTTTATGGTTAAGTACATTTGTGCAATGATTGTGCTTTTTTCGCAAATGCGCTTTTGTTAAATCATCACCTGTTTGGCGAAGATGAAGTAGGCTTTGATTCAATGATAAATTAACAGGCACTGCATTGATTACATGCAACGCAGGACAAGCTAGTTACACTAGTAATATCATCAACCATGTGTAGTTAACCAGTGATTATGTTAAGATTGATTGTTTTTTATAAGATAAGTTTAATGCTAGCTCGCAACTTACCTTGGCTCCTTGCTGCACTTGCATAACAGGTGGTCAGCCTGCCATGCAGTCTCCTCGTGGATTGCAATGTAATCGGCCATAATCGGCATTCAAAAATGCTGATTCCTGATTGTTTTGAAATCTTGAAATCGGCCGAATTAATCGAAATGCTGATCGGCTATGCCGATTAATCGGTCGACCTCTGGTCCAAACACACCAAGAGTCGTGAAGACAGCACGACAACGCCTATTCCCCCTCAGGAGACTGAAAAGATTTGGCATGGGTCCTCAGATCCTCAAAAAGTTATATTGCTCCAC
The DNA here is from genome assembly GCF_018296145.1 of Oncorhynchus tshawytscha. NCBI lineage: Eukaryota > Metazoa > Chordata > Actinopteri > Salmoniformes > Salmonidae > Oncorhynchus > Oncorhynchus tshawytscha. The sequence goes on from NC_056429.1 coordinate 19,473,187, forward strand.
CATTGAGAGCATCTTGACTGGTTGCATCACCGCCTGGTATGGCAACTGCTCAGCCTCCGACCGCAAAACACTACAGAGGGTAGTGCGTACGGCTCAGTACGTCACTGGGGCCAAGCTTCCTGCCATCCAGGACCTCTATACCAGGCGGTGTCAGAGGAAGGCACAGAAAATTGCCAAAGACTCCAGCAACTCTAGTCATAGACTGTTCTCTCTGCTACCGCATGGCAGGCGGTACCGGAGCGCCAAGTCTAGGTCCAAAAGGCTCCTTAACAGCTTCTACCCCCAGCCATAAGATTCCTGAACAGCATAATCAAATGTCTACCCAGACTATTTGCATTGTCCCCCCACCTCCATTTTTACGCTGCTGCTACTCTCTGTTTATTATCCATCCATAGTCACTTTACCTCTACCTACATGTACATATTACCTGAATTACCTCGACTAACTGGTGCCCCCGCACATTGACTCTGTACCGGTACCCCCTGTATATAGCTTCGCTACTGTTATTTTAAAAAACATTTTTACTTCAGTTTATTTTTGTAAATACTTTCTTAACACTTTTTTTTTCTTAAAACTGCATTGTTGGTTAAGGGCTTGTAAGTAAGCATTTCACTGTAAGGGCTGCCTACACCTGTTGTAATCGGCGCATGTGTCAAATTACATTACATTTGATTTGATTTGAGACTGGTTTGTTCAGCCAATGGCAAGCAATAACATAGATCAAAGCAGATGATTTTGAATGTGCTGTTTCCATATGTGAGCATTAATTAAACATTATTTCTACACACTTTGAATCACCTGTATCCTTTCTCTCCCCTCTGGTCCATGCAGAATTCTCTGTCAGCCCTAGCCAGCCTCAGTGTGTCTTTATTGCCTACTCCAACGTGACCTGCTACTGGACACCTGGACAAGGCTCTCCCTCAGACACGCGCTTCACACTGCAGGTCAACATGTAAGACACGTGCTACAACATCTACGGCACAAGTTAATGGTTGTGATTGTATGAGGCCCCTTAGACAGAGCAAGAGGCAGTACTTTAATGCCAATATATCCTTCAACATGCAGTGTGCCCTGACTGAAGTAAACAAAGGCAGGCTGACATATTCCAGCAGTTGCGCAACCACAGAATGATTCATTACATTTCGGAGGAAGCTGGTGGGAGGAGCTATAGGACGGGCTCAATGTAATGGCTGGAATGGAATTCTTGGAACAGAGTCAAACATCTGGTTTCCATATGTTTGATGTGTTTGACACCGTTCTATTAATTCCATTCCAGCCATTACAACGAACCCGTCCCATAGCTCCTCCCACCAGCCTCCTCTGTTCTATTTCAAAGAGTACTACACCTTGACATCAGCATGCCTTTGTTTTCTCCATGACCACAGGCTGAATGAGGAGATTTAAAATATAATTCATAGAGTTCATTCGTTATATTGATGGCAAAGCTCCCAGCATAAGTTGCCTAATGTCTACCCAAAGCCATTCTGGTGTTTCAACTTTATCATTGTGTTTCATTATGTGTGAGTCATATTTGAGTTTGTAATGGTTATTTCCCTGGTTTGTACTTAAAAATTACATTGTAACATGTTTATTACACAGATCTGTAGAATAATACATTCTCAAAGTTGGTACTCATGAACCTTTACATATAGATCATCTTATTTCATCACCAGGCAACATCAGGCGAAACACCTGACTGCAGTGTAATGTGATTTGAGGTTCGGATTGGGTTGTTCTGAGGCTGACACAGTGGAGATTCATTGTGCAGGAAACTATTCAGGAAACAAACAAAATTATTTTGTGTGTTTGTGCCTGCAGAACCGGATGCGATGACCCTGTGATCCATCAGTCCCAACTGTGTCAGACTGTTACCCAGACCCACTGCTCTGTTAACGTGACCTATCTGAGCCGCTGCTACTGCATCAGGGTCCTGGCCGACAGCCCTTACACAACAGCCAGCTCACCCAGCCTCTGCCTCAATGCCATAGACGCAGGTAATGCACAGTGTCATACAATAGACTATACAGAATGAAGGATCTTAATTTTATCACTGTTGCAGGAGAATATTGGAAATGTAAACCTTGTAGTTTATTTTAAGTTTAAAATGGCTTCTGAAGTTTGTAAGTTCCGTTTTTAAATTTCTGAGTTGATTTTCCCTTATGAAAAATGTATCAACCCCTACAAAAATGTCCATTAATTACAAACCACATAATAATTCACATTTCCTATTGCTACAGGATTATTTTCCTGCTGTAGCAAACTGGCTCAAATTAAGATCCTACATCTGTACGCACATGTTTTACACACATCTTACTTTACATCTAACCCTTTGTCTTTTTCTCCCCCCAGTGAAGCTGCCCACCCCTGTCCTCTCCAATGTGTCAGCAGTGAGAGGCAAACCCAGATGCCTGAAGCTGCAGTGGACTACCAATACCAGCTTCCCGGTGACCAGAAAACATATCTCCAATGGTGCTCTGGTCTTCCAGGTGCAGTACAGCACAGAGGAGCAGGTGTGTGGCCCACTGTCATCTCCAATCTATCAGTTACTGTAGGACTATGTAATGTATACAGTGTGATGTGTATAATATATGTATATCTACAGCGGGTGTTTGGCGTTAAGTTGTTATCCGTTTTTTCCCTATATATTGCCATCAGCCTGAGCCCAAGACAGTGAAGGTGGACCTGAGACCTGAGAGAGAGCAGGGTCTCTTTTCTGCCTCCACGTGTCTCTTCTCCGCCTCCACTCTATATACAGTGATGATGCGTTACCGATACAATAGTACCCTCAGCCACTGGAGCGACTGGAGCCCAACACAACAGCAGTGTACAGAGGTGGCAGGTGAGAGTGAGTGAGTGTGTCAATGTGTGTGTGAGTGTGTGAGAGAAAGAGAGAGATGTAGTGGTCTAAGCCGTGTCCTCCAGACCGAAAACACATACAGTGGGATCCAAAATTACTGGCACCCCTGACTGGCAATGCACAAATAATACTTTAAAATATATAATTATAGAGATAAACTCAAAATAATGTAATTTATTAATGTTTCAATGGAACCAACCAAAATCATACAATTATTTAATGCAAAATACATTTCCCCAAAGTCAAGGTTTCATAATTATTGGCACTCCTCATTTAGTACTTAGTTCAACCACCTCTGGCAAGGATAACAGCATGGAGTATTTTCCTGTAATGTTTGACAAGGTTAAGGAACACATTTGGAGGGATTTTGGACCATTCCTCTATGCAGATCCTTTCAAGATCCTTCACATTCTTTGGTTTGCGCTTATCAACTGCCCTCTTCCACTCAGCCCACAGGTTTCCGATTGGATTGATGTCCGGCGACTGAGATGGCCATGGCAGAACATTGATTTTGTTGTCACAGAACCATTTCTGTGTGGATCTTGAGGTATGTTTTGGGTCATTGTGTTCTTGGGAAGTTCACCTATGGCCAAGTCCCAGCCTTCTGGCAGAGGCAACCAGATTGCCAGCCTTAATTGCCTAGTACTTGGTGGAATTCCTTATGCCATCAGTCTTAACCAGTGCCCCTGGACCTCTGGAATTAAAACATCACTGACCCACCCAAAACATCACTGACCCACCACCATATTTCACCGTGGGTATGAGGTGCTTCTCCTAGTATGCATCTCTGTTTCGACACCAAACATGCTGATGCTGTATCTGACCAAAACGTTCAATTTTGGTGTCTGCTGACCAGAGCACCTTCTTCCAGTCATAATTTAAATGACGTTTGGCAAACTCCAAGCGCTTGCGTCTGTGTTTTTGGGTCAGAAATGTCTTTCTTCTGGCAACCCTTCCAAAGAGCCTGTGGTTGTGGAGGTGGCGTCTGATGGTGCTTTTTGAAACCTGGTGACCCCAGACGCCACTAAGGCCTGCAATTCTTTCACAGTGATTCTTGGGGATTTTTTTGCTTTTCTCACGATCCTCCTCCCTATCCTGGGGGGCAAAATGCATTTGCATCCTCTACCCGTGAGGTTTACAACTGTTCCATATATTTAGATTTAAAAATAATAATTGCCCTGACAGTGCTCAGTGGTATATTCAATCGTTTGTGGATCTTCTTGTAGCCATAACCAGATTTATGAAGGTCTACGACCATCTGTCTCTTTTGAACTGCTAGTTCTTTTGTTTTCTTCATGGTGTTGGACGACAGAGGGATACTGCATGTGTGTTACCTTATTTTTATATCCTTGTGAAACAGGAAGTGATTTAATGGCTCAATATAGTTCCTTAAGACTTAGATAAACTTAAATAAGTGGAATTTAATTCCAGGTTTAATTTTGGTAGATGTTATTTACAATAATCTTTAAGGGTGCCATTAATTGTGAAACCTTGATTTGGAGGTCATAGATTCTTTATTAAACCAATAATTGATTTTGGTGGGTTCCATTGAAACATTAATAAAGTACACTATTCTCACATGTTGGTATCTTGAGTTTATCTCTATAATTATATTGTTTATATTTTTTAAAGTATTGTTTGTGCATTGCCAGTAATTTTGGAGCCCACTGTATACAGCTGCAGCATGGATTCCAATGCCCTATTCCTTTAGGAAAAAGAAAAAAAGAAAGCGAGGAGAGGAGAGGGAAACCATGTGACATGAGAGAGTTTGATGTGCTTTCTAGTAGAAAAAGAAAAGAAGGGATGTAGAGTAGAACATTATATTGTCAGCGTAGTCTGCTTTGTTCCTAGGACTATGAAACGGTCAAGGAACAATGATCTGGGAATATCTTTTATCACATCAAATCTAAAACTGTTGATAAACCCCAATTCCTCCTATTCCCCTCATATAGATCTGTGTGGCTTTTCAAATTACTCATGTAGAATCATTTTACCTGTTAAGCTAGAACAGAAGTTGACTTCTAGTACATTCTAGCTCCTGAGTGGCGCAGCAGTCTAAAGCACTGCATCTCAGTGCAAGAGGCATCACTGCAGTCCCTGGTTTGAATCCAGGCTGCATCACATCCGGCTGTGATTGGGAGTCCCATAGGGCGGTGCACAATTGGCTCAGTGTCATCCAGGTTTGGCTGGGGTAGACTGTCATTGTAAATAAGTAACTGACTTGCCTAGTTAAATAAAGTCAACATAAACATTCAAATGAAGGGAAGAGGAAATTCAACAACCCCTGAAGAGTTGTATTCATGATCATTTCATGACCGTTGGTTGGAGAGGGAGGTAGTGGCAGTGTAGCTTCCCCTTAGCACATGAAAGGGGCAAACTGCATTTTAAATTAATGCTATATACCCAGAGATTTTTTACGAATTTAACTTATGCCCCATGAGCTTAGTTCAACTAACCCCATAAGAACCCCAAATATAAGCTTGTTTAACTCCTTAAACTATGTAATTGTAAACAAACACTGTATATCCTCAAAACATGGTTATAACTATAATGTTGATATCGTTAATGGTCAAATCAAATCAAATTTATTTATATAGCCCTTCGTACATCAGCTAATATCTCAAAGTGCTGTACAGAAACCCAGCCTAAAACCCCAAACAGCAAGCAATGCAGGTGTAGAAGCACGGTGGCTAGGAAAAACTCCCTAGAAAGGCCAAAACCTAGGAAGAAACCTAGAGAGGAACCAGGCTATGAGGGGTGGCCAGTCCTCTTCTGGCTGTGCCGGGTGGAGATTATAACAGAACATGGCCAAGATGTTCAAATGTTCATAAATGACCAGCATGGTCAAATAATAATAATTACAGGCAGAACAGTTGAAACTGGAGCAGCAGCACGGCCAGGTGGACTGGGGTCAGCAAGGAGTCATCATGCCAGGTAGTCCTGAGGCATGGTCCTAGGGCTCAGGTCCTCTGAGAGAGAGAGAGAAAGAAAGAGAGAATTAGAGAGAGCATACTTAAATTCACACAGGACACCGGATAAGACAGGAGAAGTACTCCAGATATAACAAACTGACCCTAGCCCCCCGACACATAAACTACTGCAGCATAAATACTGGAGGCTGAGACAGGAGGGGTCAGGAGACACTGTGGCCCCATCCGATGATACCTCCGGACAGGGCCAAACAGGAAGGATATAACCCCACCCACTTTGCCAAAGCATAGCCCCCACACCACTAGAGGGATATCTTCAACCACCAACTTACCATCCTGAGACAAGGCCGAGTATAGCCCACAAAGATCTCTGCCACGGCACAACCCAAGGGGGGTGCCAACCCAGGCAGGAAGATCACATCAGTGACTCAACCCACTCAAGTGACGCACCCCTCCTAGGGGCGGCATGAAAGAGCACCAGTAAACCAGTGACTCAGCCCCTGTAATAGGGTTAGAGGCGGAGAATCCCAGTGGAAAGAGGGGAACCGGCCAGGCAGAGACAGCAAGGGCGGTTCGTTGCTCCAGAGCCTTTCCATTCACCTTCACACTCCTGGGCCAGACTACACTCAATCATATGACCCACTGAAGAGATGAGTCTTCAGTCAAGACTTAAAGGTTGAGACCGAGTTTGCGTCTCTCACATGGGTATGCAGACCATTCCATAAAAATGGAGCTCTATAGGAGAAAGCCCTGCCTCCAGCTGTTTGCTTAGAAATTCTAGGGACAATTGGGAGGCCTGCGTCTTGTGACCGTAGCGTATGTGTATGTATGTACGGCAGGACCAAATCAGAGAGATAGGTAGGAGCAAGCCCATGTAATGCTTTGTAGGTTAGCAGTAAAACCTTGAAATCAGCCCCTGCCTTGACAGGAAGCCAGTGTAGGGAGGCTAGCACTGGAGTAATATGATTAAAAAAATTGGTTCTAGTCAGTCCATAACTCTTGTCTATGAATTTGAGACTGGTTACGTTTCTCCAGCCCCATCACTCAATTGTTTAATGAAAGCAGGGTGACCACTTTGTTATTGTTTAAATTGCAGATTGCCCCTTTAAAAGTCACACATTAGGTGAAAATGAAAACCAAGCCAAGTTGGCCATAGTGTGCTTCCTCCTTGGCTGCACAGGCATGTGAGAAATGTTGTCTGGGCAGACCATAAATCATATGTAGATAAGAACAGAATTGTCTGCTTAAATGAGCACATTATTGTCCATGAATATTTTATACATCACCTTACATGTGTGACAAGGTTTTTGAATGGATGTGGTTAGGAGTGTGTTCTAGATACTAGTGAGGTTTGCGCTATCTGATTGTGTTCTCCCCTCTAGCACCCTCTACTGTCCCTCAGCTATGGAGGACCGTTCAGCTTGTAGGTGGAGCAGACCTGAGACGAGTGACTCTGCTGTGGAAGGTAAGGTGGCACAGAGGAGGATGGTGGGAGGAGGTATAGGAGGACGGGCTCATTGTAGTGGCTGGAATGGAATGGTATCAAACACATTAAATATATGAAAACCACGTTTGACTCAGTTCCATTTCAGCCATTACAATGAGCCCATCCTCTTATAGCTCCTCCCACCAACTTTCTCTGAGGTGACACTAGGGCTAGTTATTCTGCTCTCTCAGGTCTATTCCATTGTAGTGTCTATATGGATATTCTTCTATAAACATTCAGTTTGAGTTGTTGTTGTCCTTGTGTGTCTTGCAGTCCCCACCCAGGAGTCAAGTGAAATGCTCAGTCCCATGGTTTAACGTATCCTGCTGTACTGAGGGTTCCCAGAATGCACTGCATACATGGGACTGCAATGCCCTTAGTGTGTCTGACACTTCCTGTCATCTGACCCTTCCCCCTGAGCGCTGCTCCTGCTCACTGAGCATGTCCAACCCTGCCGGCATCTCTCCTCCAGCTACCATCACAATCCCCAACACCACGGACACAGGTACACAGACTCTGACTCTATTTGACCATTGACGTCAATAGCATTGCGACATATTAAGATGATAGCATTGTGTGGCAGTGTATATATTGATATGAATTTGAAGAAATGCCCAGAAACTTTTGCATCATTTTAGTTGTATTGTGTCCAATGCATATCCTCTGTAAAATGAGAGTATAACCTACTGATGGTATGATCACCAGCACCCAAGGCTCTGGTGGATGTCAGTGTCACAGCATTGGATGATTTCAGACTGGAGGTACGATGGACAGCTCTAGAGTCCCCATCACTAAGCAGCTTCCTGGTGGAGTGGTGGGCTTTATCTGAGGCAGCTAGCTATACTCCATACTGGCAAAGACTGAGCCACAATGCAAGCAAAATTATAATCACAGGTAAATGGGTTGATTGTATGCATCATTCAGCTAGATAATTGTCATGCCTATGACTAGGATACAGAGTTTTCCCTGATCAGGTCACATGTCACAGGAGCCTCCTACTCTTATGTGTGCCAGGGGATGTTGTAGTGGTTGTCCTGCTGCCCCCGCCACGACCAGGTATGCCCCTGGTGGCAGTGGTCTCTCCTATCTATTTCCCCATCTCATATTCTAACCTATACCTGTCAATATAACTTCCAAATACTCCACAAAATATGGCCAATATCCATGGATAATATCCACCACTTAGTAAACTGAAAATGGCGGAACATTTATTGTGGGTCTTACTTTTCCTCATCAAGGCACTCTTGAAAAAAAACGGAGAGATGAACTTGTTGATCCTTTTACACCCTAATGAAGGCTTGTACCAAACCCAAACACTTAGGCATTTCGGGTTCTGTTTTTTATTATACCGTATAAAAACATGACAAGCCAAAATGACAAGACAATAAAGGCTTTTTACATCATCCCCCTTCAAAAATGCCTTGATGTGAAAAGTCAGCCCAATTATTATTTTTTCTACATTTTTCACTTGCTAAGTTGTGGACATTATACTTTTTGTTTTAATGCCAGTCATAGTCCACCTTTTGCAAAGAGCACCTTCTACCAAATTTCCAATGGCCTTACAGCCTTTACCAGTGGAGGCTGCTGAGGGGAGGACGGCTCATAATAATGTCTGGAATGGAGTCAATGGAGTAGTATCAACCAAATGGAAACCATGTCTTTGATGTGTTAGATATCATTCCATTGTCCCCATTCCAGCCATTATTCAAATCAACTCACATTCTATTGGTCACATGCACATATTTAGCAGATGTTATTGCTGGTGTAGCGAAATGCTTGTGTTCCTAGCTCCAACAGTGCAGTAGTATCTAACAATTCACAACAATACACACAAATCTAAAAGTCAAAGAATGGAATGAAGAAATATATCAATATTAGCACTAGCAATGTCGGAGTGGCATTGACTAAAATACAGTAGAATAGAATACAGTTTATACATATGAAATGAGTAAAGCAGTATGTAAACATTATTTAAATGACTAGTGTTCCATTATTAAAGTAACCAGTGATTCTATGTCCATGTATATAGGGCAGCAGCCTCTAAGGTGCAGGGTTGAGTAACATGGGGCCAAGTAACAGGGCGGTAGCCGGCTACTTATTATGACCCGTCCTCCCCTCAGCAGCCTCCACTGGTCTTTACCCATTTGAGTGCGGCAGCACATTGCTTTTTCTACCCTAAAAATATGTACTGAACAAAAATATAAACGCAACATGTAAAGTGTTGGCAACATGTTTCATGTGCCTAAATAAAAGATCCCAGAAATATTCCAAACGCACAGAAAGCGTATTTCACATCCGTGTATTTGAGCATTTCTCCAATGCCAAGATAATCCATCCACCAGACAGGTGTTGCATGTGAAGAAACGTATTAAACAGCATGATCATTACACAGGTGCACCTTGTGCTGGAGACAATAAAAGGCCACTGTAAAATGTGCAGTTTTTTCACACAACACAATGCCTGAGATATCTCAAGTTTTGAGGGAGCGTGCAATTGGTGTGCTAACTGCAGGAATGTCCACCAGAGCTGTTGCCAGAGGATTCAATGTTAATTTATGTACCATAAGCTGCCTCCAACGTCGTTTTAGAGAATTTGGCTGTACGTCCAACCGGCCTCACATCCGCAGACCGTGTGTAACCACGCCAGTTCAGACCTCCACATCCGGCTTCTTCACCTGTGGGATCGTCTGAGACCAGCCAGCTGGACAACTGATGAAACTGTGGGTTTGCACAACCAAAGAATTTCAGCACCTACTTTTAGAAACCACCTCAGGGAAGCTCATTTACATGCTCGTCATCGGGGTCTTGACTGCAGTTTGGCATCGTAACCAACTTCAGTGAGCAAATGTTCATCTTCGATGCCCACTGGTACCCTGAAGAAGTGTGCTCTTCAACTATGAATCCCGGTTTCAACTGTACTGGGCACATGGCAGACGGCGTGTATGGCATCGTGAGGGCGAGTGGTTTTCTGATATCAAGGATGTGAACAGAGTGCCCCAATGTGGCTGTTGGGTTATGGTATGGGCAGGTATACACTACGGACAACGAACACAATTGCATTTTATCGATGGCAATTTGAATGCACAGAGATACTGTACCATGACAAGACCCTGAGGCCCATTGTTGTGCCATTCATCCTCCGCCATCACCTCATGTCAGCATGATAATGCACGGCCCCATGTTGCAAGGATCTGTACACAATTCCTGGAAGCTGAAAATGTCCCCGTTCTTCCATGACCTGCATCCTCACTAGACATGTGATTTCCTCATATGCAGTGTAACTCAGTAAAATCTTTGAAATTGTTGCATGTTGCGTTTATATTTTTGTTCAGTATAAATAAATAAAATGGCCTATATTTGGTGACGTGATCAGGAAAACCTCTGGGGCCCTACTTTTACAGTATACAGTGCCTTGCGAAAGTATTCGGCCCCCTTGAACTTTGCGACCTTTTGCCACATTTCAGGCTTCAAACATAAAGATATAAAACTGTATTTTTTTGTGAAGAAACAACAACAAGTGGGACACAATCATGAAGTGGAACGACATTTATTGGATATTTCAAACTTTTTTAACCAATCAAAAACTGAAAAATTGGGCGTGCAAAATTATTCAGCCCCCTTAAGTTAATACTTTGTAGCGCCACCTTTTGCTGCGATTACAGCTGTAAGTCGCTTGGGGTATGTCTCTATCAGTTTTGCACATCGAGAGACTGAAATTTTTTCCCATTCCTCCTTGCAAAACAGCTCGAGCTCAGTGAGGTTGGATGGAGAGCATTTGTGAACAGCAGTTTTCAGTTCTTTCCACAGATTCTCGATTGGATTCAGGTCTGGACTTTGACTTGGCCATTCTAACACCTGGATATGTTTATTTTTGAACCATTCCATTGTAGATTTTGCTTTATGTTTTGGATCATTGTCTTGTTGGAAAACAAATCTCCGTCCCAGTCTCAGGTCTTTTGCAGACTCCATCAGGTTTTCTTCCAGAATGGTCCTGTATTTGGGCCACTATTGTTCCTGTTCCCAAGAAAGCTAAGGTAACTGAGCTAAATGACTACCGCCCCGTAGCACTCACTTCCGTCATCATGAAGTGCTTTGAGAGACTTGTCAAGGACCATATCACCTCCACCCTACCTGACACCCTAGACCCACTCCAATTTGCTCACCGCCCAAATAGGTCCACAGACGATGCAATCTCAACCACACTGCACACTGCCCTAACCCATCTGGACAAGAGGAATACCTATGTGAGAATGCTGTTCATCGACTACAGCTTGGCATTCAACACCATAGTACCCTCCAAGCTCGTCATCAAGCTCGAGACCCTGGGTCTCGACCCCGCCCTGTGCAACTGGGTACTGGACTTCCTGACGGGCCGCCCCCAGGTGGTGAGGGTAGGCAACAACATCTCCTCCCCGCTGATCCTCAACACTGGGGCCCCACAAGGGTGCGTTCTGAGCCCTCTCCTGTACTCCCTGTTCACCCACGACTGCGTGGCCACGCACGCCTCCAACTCAATCATCAAGTTTGCGGACGACACAACAGTGGTAGGCTTGATTACCAACAACGACGAGACGGCCTACAGGGAGGAGGTGAGGGCCCTCGGAGTGTGGTGTCAGGAAAATAACCTCACACTCAACGTCAACAAAACTAAGGAGATGATTGTGGACTTCAGGAAACAGCAGAGGGAACACCCCCCTATCCACATCGATGGAACAGTAGTGGAGAGGGTAGCAAGTTTTAAGTTCCTCGGCATACACGTCACAGACAAACTGAATTGGTCCACTCACACAGACAGCATTGTGAAGAAGGCGCAGCAGCGCATCTTCAACCTCAGGAGGCTGAAGAAATTTGGCTTGTCACCAAAAGCACTCACAAACTTCTACAGATGCACAATCGAGAACATCCTGGCGGGCTGTATCACCGCCTGGTACGGCAACTGCTCCGCCCTCAACCGTAAGGCTCTCCAGAGGGTAGTGAGGTCTGCACAACGCATCACCGGGGGCAAACTACCTGTCCTCCAGGACACCTACACCACCCGATGTTACAGGAAGGCCATAAAGATCGTCAAGGACATCAACCACCCGAGCCACTGCCTGTTCACCCCGCTATCATCCAGAAGGCGAGGTCAGTACAGAAATTATGTAAATATATCACTAGCCACTTTAAACAATGCTACCTTATATAATGTTACTTACCCTACATTAGTCATCTCATATGCATACGTATATACTGTACTCTATATCATCGACTGCATCCTTATGTAATACATGTATCACTAGCCACTTTAACTATGCCACTTTATTTACATACTCATCTCATATGTATATACTGTACTCGATACCATCTACTGTATCTTGCCTATGCTGCTCTGTACCATCACTCATTCATATATCCTTATGTACATATTCTTTATCCCCTTACACTGTGTATAAGACAGTAGTTTTGGAATTGTTAGTTAGATTACTTGTTGGTTATTACTGCATTGTCGGAACTAGAAGCACAAGCATTTCACTACACTCGCATTAACATCTGCTAACCATGTGTATGTGACAAATAAAATTTGATTTGATTTGATTTGATCCATCTTCCCATCAATTTTAACCATCTTCCCTGTCCCTGCTGAAGAAAAGCAGGCCTAAACCATGATGCTGCCACCACCATGTTTGACAGTGGGGATGGTGTGTTCAAGTTGATGAGCTGTGTTGCTTTTACGCCAAACATAACGTTTTGCATTGTTGCCAAAAAGTTCAATTTTGGTTTCATCTGACCAGAGCACCTTCTTCCACATGTTTGGTGTGTCTCCCAGGTGGCTTGTGGCAAACTTTAAACAACACTTTTTATGGATATCTTTAAGAAATGGCTTTCTTCTTGCCACTCTTCCATAAAGGCCAGATTTGTGCAATATACGACTGATTCTTGTACTATGGACAGAGTCTCCCACCTCAGCTGTAGATCTCTGCAGTTCATCCAGAGTGATCATGGGCCTCTTGGCTGCATCTCTGATCAGTCTTCTCCTTGTATGAGCTGAAAGTTTAGAGGGACGGCCAGGTCTTGGTAGATTTGCAGTGGTCTGATACTCCTTCCATTTCAATATTATCGCTTGCACAGTGCTCCTTTGAATGTTTAAAGCTTGGGAAATCTTTTTGTATCTGAATCCGGCTTTAAACTTCTTCACAACAGTATCTCGGACCTGCCTGGTGTGTTCCTTGTTCTTCATGATGCTCTCTGCGCTTTTAACGGACCTCTGAGACTATCACAGTGCAGGTGCATTTATACGGAGACTTGATTACACACAGGTGGATTGTATTTATCATCATTAGTCATTTAGGTCAACATTGGATCATTCAGAGATCCTCACTGAACTTCTGGAGAGAGTTTGCTGCACTGAAAGTAAAGGGGCTGAATAATTTTGCACGCCCAATTTTTCAGTTTTTGATTTGTTAAAAAAGTTTGAAATATCCAATAAATGTCATTCTACTTCATGATTGTGTCCCACTTGTGGTTGATTCTTCACAAAAAAATACAGTTTTATATCTTTATGTTTGAAGCCTGAAATGTGGCAAAAGGTCGCAAAGTTCAAGGGGGCCGAATACTTTCGCAAGGCACTGTATGTTGTATCTACAAAGACTTAACAGACAAGTATGTTTTGTTGCATGGGATTACATTCTGGCGATGGGTGTGAGTAATGTGCGACCAAATACCCATTGTTGTCAGAGGGCGTGTGGCCGAAACTGTGCTACAAAGTGACTGTGAGGCCTGAGTATGATGCAGAGACTGGGGAGGAGCTGTCAGTAGAAGCCTACACCAGGCAAGAAGGTCAAACACACACACACACCACAACAACTTACTTTATATCCTAGGCTTTAGCTAATTCATTGATTTGTCAATAGCTGCCACCATAATGAATAACCTTTTATGTGGATGTGTTGTACACCTTTTTACTCACCCTTTTACACTGACTCTTCAGCTCCCTCTGCTGGCCCCAAGCCAGTGGTGCAGGAGCTGAGCAGCAGTGCTGTTGTCCTGCAGTGGGAGCCTGTTCCTCTGGAGCAGAGGCATGGCTTCATCCGCTACTACACCCTCTACATCCAGAGTGAAGAAGAAACTCCAGAGGTTGTAGTGGTGCCAGGAGACAGCCTGAGGTACCAGTTGAGTGGTTTGTCTGGACTGTACAGGATCCACATGGTGGCTCACACTGATGCAGGAGGGAGTCCTCCTGGTCCAATGCTTGATGTGGCTGTAGGTGAGGACTAATACAGGCTGAGATGTTTTAACTGTTCTACTGACCTACCTCCATTGGAGTGGACAGTTGTTCATTCATTTGTGTGTGTGCGTGTGTGTGTGTTCCAATCTAGGGGGCGTTGTTTTGGTGGACACCATCCTGTGGTGTTGCATTCCTACAATGCTCACCGTCATGATACTGCTGAACTGCCTACAGTGGAGACAGAGGTGAGAGAGCCACAGAGAGGGAAGCCTACTAGTAGAGGTCTTGAAGTGGAACTGTCCCCATGTCTTGACAGCCTGCTGCACTTTTCCAGACCCACATGTATCCCTGGCTGATTAGCAGCAGACTGCAGATGCCTCCACTTAGTCTGTGAGTCTGATAACAGTGTCTGTTCTCTGCAGGATCAAGCAGAATCTCTGGCCTACAGTCCCTGACCCTGCACATAGTAGCCTGTCCACCTGGAACACAGAGACTAAATACACCACAGTCGTTTTCACTGGGGGGGGGTGAGTACTTTTATGATCCTTCCCATCCGGAATCCTCGGGACGTCCCTACCCCATTAAAGTTTACATTTAAAATGGTTAAGGTTAGAGTAATAATACATTTTATTTTAAGTGCTTTTCACGACACCCAAAGTCACTTTACATACACAAGAAAATCAGAAGGATTAAAGGCAATAAAATCACACATTAAAATAAGTAAGTGTATAAAACCAAACATGATGACAGACTAACCATGGAGAACACTAAACATGATGACAGACTAACCATGGAGAACACTAAACATGATGACAGACTAACCATGGAGAACACTAAACATGATGAGAGACTAACTATGGAGAACACTAAACATGATGACAGACTAACCATGGAGAACACTAAACATGATGACAGACTAACTATGGAGAACACTAAACATGATGACAGACTAACTATGGAGAACACTAAACATGATGACAGACTAACTATGGAGAACACTAAACATGATGAGAGACTAACCATGGAGAACACTAAACATGATGAGAGACTAACCATGGAGAACACTAAACATGATGAGAGACTAACCATGAACACTAAACATGATGACAGACTAACCAGTGGAGAACACTAAACATGATGAGAGACTAACCATGGAGAACACTAAACATGATGAGAGACTAACTATGGAGAACACTAAACATGATGAGAGACTAACCATGGAGAACACTAAACATGATGAGAGACTAACCATGGAGAACACTAAACATGATGACAGACTAACTATGGAGAACACTAAACATGATGACAGACTAACCATGGAGAACACTAAACATGATGAGAGACTAACCATGGAGAACACTAAACATGATGACAGACTAACCATGGAGAACACTAAACATGATGACAGACTAACTATGGAGAACACTAAACATGATGAGAGACTAACCATGGAGAACACTAAACATGATGAGAGACTAACCATGGAGAACACTAAACATGATGAGAGACTAACCATGGAGAACACTAAACATGATGAGAGACTAACCATGGAGAACACTAAACATGATGACAGACTAACTATGGAGAACACTAAACATGATGAGAGACTAACCATGGAGAACACTAAACATGATGACAGACTAACCATGGAGAACACTAAACATGATGACAGACTAACTATGGAGAACACTAAACATGATGACAGACTAACCATGGAGAACACTAAACATGATGACAGACTAACCATGGAGAACACTAAACATGATGACAGACTAACCATGGAGAACACTAAACATGATGACAGACTAACTATGGAGAACACTAAACATGATGACAGACTAACTATGGAGAACACTAAACATGATGACAGACTAACTATGGAGAACACTAAACATGATGAGAGACTAACTATGGAGAACACTAAACATGATGACAGACTAACCATGGAGAACACTAAACATGATGACAGACTAACCATGGAGAACACTAAACATGATGACAGACTAACTATGGAGAACACTAAACATGATGACAGACTAACTATGGAGAACACTAAACATGATGACAGACTAACCATGGAGAACACTAAACATGATGAGAGACTAACTATGGAGAACACTAAACATGATGACAGACTAACATGAACACTAAACATGATGACAGACTAACTATGGAGAACACTAAACATGATGATGAGACTAACCATGGAGAACACTAAACATGATGACAGACTAACCATGGAGAACACTAAACATGATGAGAGACTAACTATGGAGAACACTAAACATGATGACAGACTAACTATGGAGAACACTAAACATGATGACAGACTAACCATGGAGAACACTAAACATGATGACAGACTAACCATGGAGAACACTAAACATGATGAGAGACTAACTATGGAGAACACTAAACATGATGAGAGACTATGGAGAACACTAAACATGATGACAGACTAACCATGGAGAACACTAAACATGATGACTAACCATGGAGACTAACTATGGAGAACACTAAACATGATGACAGACTAACTATGGAGAACACTAAACATGATGACAGACTAACCATGGAGAACACTAAACATGATGACAGACTAACCATGGAGAACACTAAACATGATGACAGACTAACTATGGAGAACACTAAACATGATGACAGACTAACCATGGAGAACACTAAACATGATGACAGACTAACTATGGAGAACACTAAACATGATGACAGACTAACCATGGAGAACACTAAACATGATGACAGACTAACTATGGAGAACACTAAACATGATGACAGACTAACCATGGAGAACACTAAACATGATGACAGACTAACCATGGAGAACACTAAACATGATGAGAGACTAACCATGGAGAACACTAAACATGATGACAGACTAACCATGGAGAACACTAAACATGATGAGAGACTAACCATGGAGAACACTAAACATGATGACAGACTAACCATGGAGAACACTAAACATGATGACAGACTAACTATGGAGAACACTAAACATGATGACAGACTAACCATGGAGAACACTAAACATGATGACAGACTAACCATGGAGAACACTAAACATGATGACAGACTAACTATGGAGAACACTAAACATGATGACAGACTAACTATGGAGAACACTAAACATGATGAGAGACTAACTATGGAGAACACTAAACATGATGACAGACTAACCATGGAGAACACTAAACATGATGACAGACTAACCATGGAGAACACTAAACATGATGACAGACTAACCATGGAGAATACTAAACATGATGACAGACTAACCGTGGCGGCAGGGTCTTCATGTTGAAATTTGCTAATTTCGTTAGGTGCTAATGCTAATTTCATTAGGTTATTATCTGAGCCCTTTCAACGTGGAGACCGTCGTCCTCTCGTCCTCGGATCAGAAAGTTACATTTTCGTCAAGGACTTTATATAGAAGGGGAGAGAAGGGCGTGTTTCATAGTTTATAACCAATGTCTCTTCACATGGGTGGGGCCACTGAGTGAGCAGAGCTTTAACCTAAAATTACATTTGATCTTTTCATAAATAGTTTCATATTTAAATATTTAAATTGCACAACAATTCCATGTGAATCTGATAACTATAATGTGTAGACTTTCCAAGATACAGTTTATGTCATCCTATCATTAGTAAGAATGTCTCAGACGCCACCTGATCTGGCATCATATTCATTAAGTACCAATGCATATTTTCAACTGGTTGGATTACCGAAATATGGTTCCTTTCCCCCCACCTTTTGATGTTCCCAGACTCTATATGTTTAACAAAGGCTTTTCAAGAGTCCTTCTGTAGAGTCAAGAGAGAGGAAAGGGAGAAAGGTATTTATGGGGTGGGGTCATAAACCTCACCCACAGGCCAACGTCATGACAGTCCCCCCATGTTGGGTTCAATCTTGAGATTAACCTGCACGTTGGGGGTGATCTTAAATACATTTTTAATTGTCACATACACATCTTTAGCTGATGTTATTGCGGGTGTAACGAAATACTTTTGTTTCTAGCTCCAACAGTGCAGTAATATCTACCAATTCACAACAATACACACAACCTAAAAGTCAAATAATCTAAGGAATATACAAATATTACGATGAGCAATGTCGGAGTGGCATAGACTAAATACAGTAGAATAGAATATAGTATATATGTTACATTTTTAAAGAGACTAGTGTTCCATTATTAAAGTGGCCAGTGATTTCAAGTCTATGTATATAGGGCAGCAGCCTCTAAGGTGCAGGGTTACGTAACCGGGTAGAAGCCGCCTAGTGATGGCTATTTAAGTCTGATGGCCTTGAGAAGCTGTTTTTCAATCTCTCTGTCCCAGCTTTGATGCACCTGTACTGACCTCACCTTCTGGATGATAGTGGGGTGAACAGGCAGAGGCTCGGGTGGTTGTTGGCCTTCCTGTGACATCGGGTGCTGTAGGTGTCCTGGAGGGCAGGTAGTTTGCCCCCGATGAAGCATTGGGCAGTTGCCGTACCAGGTGGTGATACAGCCCGACAGGAAGCTCTCAATTGTGCATCTGTAAACGTTTGTGAGGGTTTTAGGTGCCAAGCCCCCAAAATTGGCCTCCTGAGTTTGAAGAGGTGCTGTTGCATCTTCTTCACCACACTGTCTGTGTGGGTGGACGATTTCAGATTGTCAGTGATGTGTACACAGAGGAACTTGAAGCTTTCCACCTGCTCCACTGTGGTCCCATCCATGTGTTTGGGGGCGTGCTCCCTCTGTTGTTTCCTGAAGTCCACAATCAGCTCCTTTTGTTTTGTCGACGTTGAGTGAGAGGTTATTTTCCTGGCACCACACTCCCAGGGCCCTCACCTCCTCTCTGTAGGCTGTCTCGTCATTATTGATAATCACGCCTACTACTGTTGTGTCGTCTGCAAACTTGGTGATTGAGTTGGAGGCGTGCATGGCCACGCAGTCATGGGTGAACAGGGAGTACAAGAGGGGGCTGAGCAAGCACCCTTGTGGGGCCCCTGTGTTGAGAATCAGCGAAGTGGAGTTGTTGTTTCCTACCTTCTCCACCTGGGTGTGGCTTGTCAGGAAGTCCAGGATTCAGACCCAGGGCCCGAGCTTAATGATGAGTGTGGAGGGTACTATGGTGTTGATTGCTGAGCTGTAGTCAATGAACAGCATTCTGAAAAATCCACATCCAACCTGACAGAGCTTGAGAGGATCTGCAGAGAAGAATGGTAGAAGCTCCCCAAATACAGGTGTGCCAAGCATGTAGCGTCATACCCAAGAAGACTCGAGGCTGTAATCACTGCCAAAGGTGGTTCAACAAAGTACTTACTAAAGGGTCTGAATACTTTTTTATATTTACATTTGCTACAATTTCTAAAACCCTGTTTTTGCTTTGTCATTATGGGGTATTGTGTGTAGATTGATGAGGGGAAAAAACAATTTAATCAATTTTATAAATATATTTTTTTTACCTTTATTTAACTAGGCAAGTCAGTTATGAACAAATTCTTATTTACAATGACAGCCTAGGAACAGTGGGTTAACTGCCTTGTTCAGGGGCAGAGTGACAGATTTTTACCTTGTCAGCTCAGGGATTTGATCTAGCAACCTTTCGGTAACTGGCCCAATGCTCTAACCACTAGGCTACCGACCTCCAATAAGGTTGGAACGTAACAATATGTGGAAAAAGTAATGAGGTGTGAATACTTTCCGAATGCACTGAAAACAGAAATAAATAAAATCCTTAAAAATAGGCTACTACACCAGAAAATATGATGATTTTGCCACAGGGGATCATTAGCTTCATAAAAAAAAGATGTGGATTGTTTTAAATCACATAACCTACAGTCTGAAGGGCCCGCAATTTGTGCAGCTCATGCTGCAAATACCAAATAGATGATTGTTGAGTTATGACTGTCAGTGAAAAGCAGAGATCCAGCCAGGCATATCACAATATTTAAAAATACATGAATGGAAAAACTGTTTTAAAAGCAAATGGCTATTACTGTAAAAAAAAATGACATTGAAAAGACTCCAATTTGTCTTTTAGTTATCAAAATGATTAAGTTAATTGAGCAAACAGTAGCCTATCTTATTGGCACCAGCGGAGAACATCGGCCATATCCCCTGTGAGTGTGCATATTCACTGTCTTTATCATTGGGTCAGTGCCACTTTTGTTTCTTTTTGGACAATAAATTCCTCCTTCAGGTTAGATGGACGTCATATTGTATTCGTGTCGCCACTTTTCGTAGGCCGATTATATGGATCAGACAACATGGTTTTTATTGATCTGTTTGTCAGTGTCAACAGAGTAAGCTACCCTGTAATTGTTGTAGTATAAAAATAAATGTGTGTGTGCACTTGGGTGTCCCGTACCATTAAGAAAGGGTGAGACTGTTGCAGCTGTTGGATAGATAGCCTCGACTTTGTTTTGAAAAGAGGCCAGAAAACTGACATAAAGGTCGATGGTGAAGTTTGTTGATGTTTGAGAAGAGCTCTCTTGGGTTTCCTTGGGTTTCCATGTTCATTCCTTATGATGTTGGAGAAATAGGCAGATTAGGTTGTGGCAAGTGAGTCCTTGCAGTTGTGAATGTGGTCTTTGTAGGCCTCCTTATGGACAATGAGCCCTGTTCCGTTTGTAGAGCCGTTCTAGTTGTCATCCTGTGGCTTTCATGGCACGCAACTCAGGATTGTACCATGGCGCTGGGATGTTGAAGGAGACCACCCTCCTTTTAAGGGGGAAAAGAACATCCAGGTGGGAGGATAGTTCACTGTTGTAATGAGCCACCAAGTCAGTCATTGCATGAGGGTCAGAGGGGTCATGCAGGTAGGGGTTAGGGTTTAGAGTAGGGACGTCACAAGGATCCACAATTGCATACTTTTATATACCCGATGGCAAAATTGGACTGTGCCCTAAAAAATGGAAAAACACAGATTTCTATTGTACATATCTGTAGACAATGATCTCATTGAAGATCTCTGGAAGTCCACATAAAAATACACAGAGTAGGACTAATTTAGTGAAGCATTTTTGTTTGATTGATTACTCTGTATTGCACGTTTATGCTATATTATTTGTCTAACCAAAAAAAACATGTTCTAAGTTATTCTCTTTATTTTTCAGAATCTCAGAGGAGAGAACACCATTTCAAATAAAGCCCCAGTGTCCCCACTCCCCCAGCAGGGGGCAGAAAACTATTGATGTTGATTGTATGTGGTAATATAATTTCTTATGACGTCTGAACCCTGTTCTTTGTTTTTCTGTTATATGTTCTGAATTTGTTTATGTTATAACACACTGTGAGGTTTTCATTGGCATCTGTACAGTACTTTGAATATTGTTTTTATCCAATCAAGTTTCATTGTGACCTGGCAAGTCAAAATAAGGCCACTTGCAAAGTAATTCAAGTAATATATGTTTCATCTGTTCTATATATATCCTTTATATGCTGTAATATCGTATCATCTACTGATGCGTGTCTACGTATTTACTGCAGTTTCTTTTAAGAGCTGCTGTGTTATAAGAGAGGCTATAAGTCTGTCAAACCAGGCTAGAACATCTAGCCCCAGGTCTAGTGCTGATGAAGAAACAAAAAGTTATCCCAGTTCCTCTGAGTCCTACTGTTGCTTGGTGATGTTAATTCTACAGTCCCAGCAGGACTTATAAAACTCCCTTTGCTTTTGTAACTCATAGAGTTTTAATTTTTCCACATACTGAGTCCAGTACGCCCACACACACTTTTTTAGAGCTTTGAATAATGCCCACAACTTATGGCACATTTAAACCCTATTTTATTTTTACTACCCAGTGTCAACCGGTCAACCCCAGTCATGTGTGAGTCAGCATCCCTGGTGTTTTTTGCTTTTTCAACAGCGGGTACAGAAGGGGTTGACAGTTTGGGAGGATAGCATGTTGTTAAATACTGCATACTGAATTAAGGGTCCGGCTCTGCATGGTAAACTATGCAAATGCTTTTCAAGAATGCAGTATTGGCTCTGGACAAGAAAACGCTGCATGCGATGCCTGCTGAGGTCTGTAGCCTACTGGCTCGAGTGGATGGAGTTTGGTTGTCATGGATGTCATGTCATGTTGTAGCGACCTTAACTTAACACCTAGTGAGCTAGTCAAGAGTATACGACCTCATGGTGTCACA
Organism: Oncorhynchus tshawytscha; assembly: GCF_018296145.1. Classification (NCBI taxonomy): domain Eukaryota; kingdom Metazoa; phylum Chordata; class Actinopteri; order Salmoniformes; family Salmonidae; genus Oncorhynchus; species Oncorhynchus tshawytscha. The sequence continues at coordinate 19,495,813 of NC_056429.1, forward strand.
GTTAAGGTGTTGGCTACACAGTTACTGGACCCATGTTCGAGTCCTGATTGGGGCTACCCCTGAATTTGTAACGATAATGTTATTACAATGTTTAGAATTATATTTAGTAAATAATTACTTGCCTTGAATTCTGTGACTGATCACTTTAGACTAATCATATAACATATAAAATATATAAAAATGTCTTTATTATCAATATGTCACCATTAATGTAGAGTGCCATGGATTTCCCCCCAAAATCCCAGTAGACACTGATCTATGGAAATGCCCTAAAATATCCCCATAAGTTTTATGGCACATGTACACAGTCAGTCAGTAACACAGGCAACTCCCCAATAGTCAGATGCTATCCACTGTGTGCACTGTAGACTACTCTGAGAAACTAACTGCTTTACCACCAGCAAGACTGACAGGGGCTGGTTCAGAGCGCAAGGATGATTTCTGCTCTGCTTTCCTTTATTGTTGCTGTCAGTAGCTACAGTAGGTTTCCATCCAATTGGGAACAGATTTTCATGCAAGTTATTCAAAAATCTGCATAACAACAATATGTGCATTTTCCCACAAGAGATGTTTCCATCATTTCCATTGACTTGTTGTGAATAAAAGGATGTGCATGATGACGTAGTGCACAAAAAATAATTTTTGCTGTTAAATTCCCATATACCAAATAAAAAATATAAGTTAAAGGAAAATTCCACCCCAAAACTTTCAAAATACAGAATACAGCCGTTATGATCATATGATTCAAAATGCATCATAGAGGCTGTATTTCTGTATTTTGAAAGTTACATATCTTGAAAACTTAATTGCTGAGATACAAAACATTTTGAGACAATATCAACAATGGAAAAATGAAATTCATATTACGAGAGTTTTTGTGTGGAGTTTTCCTTTAACCTCTACGGGTTCGGTGTCCGCCCCCCAACCCTAACCCCCACCCACCGAACCACGGGATGGTTGAGTGATTAGCATGACGTAAATAACAAGAACATTTCCCAGGACATAGACATGTCTTATATGGGCAGAAAGCTTAAATTATTGTTAATCTAACTGCACTTTCCAATTTACAGTAGCTATTACAGTGAAAAAAATACCTTGCTATTGTTTGAGGAGAATGCACAACAACAAAAAACTTTTATCACGGCAACTGGTTTGACCTCTCAAGGTAAATAAAATACTTACGTTTTTGTCATTTTTGTAATCTTGCTCTGATTTGTCATCCTGATGGTCCCAGAGATAAAATGTAGAATAGTCTTGTTTGATCAAATCTATTTTTATATTCAAATGTAGGAACTGGGTTCTACAGTTTGAATCCCTGCTGTGTCTGGCCCCCCTCACCCCATCTAGATGTGTGAAGGTTGGTGTCTTTTCTGTAGGGAAGCTAATTATCCATAATTTATGACATTCCTGGGAGTGTGTAAACTTAAATGTTGTATTATCATATAATTTTTGTATGTTCTCTATTATGTTGTGTACTTGAAAAATTATGAATTGACGAATTCGGCACATTATACAACATTTTGAATCGTAATGCAATGGTTCATTAGATCAATCTAAAACTTTGTACACACACTGCTGCCATCTACTGGCCAAAATCATGACATGTAATAATGTCTTTTCTCTTGCATTTCAAAGATGATGAAAAAAATAGAAAACGCATGTTTTTTTCTTTATATTATCTTTTACCAGATCTAATGTGTTCTATTCTCCTACATTACTTTCACATTTCCACAAACTTCCAAGTGTTTCCTTTCAAATGGTATCAAGAATATGCATATCCTTGCTTCAAGTCTTGAGCTACAGGCAGTTAGATTTTGGTATGGCATTTTAGGCGAAAATTGCAAAAAAAAAGTGTCGGATCCATTTTAAATGGGTTTCCATGCGTTTTCAACTCTGCCGATGGTTTTGTCTCAAACTGTTGCATTATATAGCAAATGTGCCCAGTCTGGTCTTGATAGTGAGCTCTAGCCTACAGCTCGCAGATACAGTGCTGGTATAGCCTACATTATGATATTATGGATAAGAGCGGGATCGTTTTTATTTCTCAAACTGGAGCCAATTAAGCATTGATCATGTCACCAGAATTAGATCCCCCATATTTATTGGAATGGAGCATTAAACTCATCACAGTGCACTTTCACCACCCTGTAAAGTTCATAATTTATTTCAGCTGCAGCCTTCTAAACTGCATGCTTTCCCGAGTCATAGTGGGAAGACCATACGTCATCGCGTCACCTAAAATGTACTACGATATGATGGTTATTAGGCCTATAGGCTATCAATATTTGAGTATAATGTCGTTTCCACCACAATTTCTCGAATCATTTATTTTACCGACGCAAACAAATCACACCTTTTCTAGCATATTTTGTTTTGTCAACATTTGGAAAGTTTACTGATTTGCTATTACCATCGTGACATTTTTTATCCGACATGTACTTTATATCTATAAAAAGGTTGGCTGGAAACCTGGCTTGTGTCAATTCTTACCTTTCAAATTTCGCACATTTAAGTAACTATTTCCGAGTTCCCAGTTGTTTTGAACGCCGCATAAAATACTGTAAGGAAGTGGGAAGGAGGGATCAGTGGCGTGGTGCACTGAGAGGGTTGCGTTGGTTTGTCAGACGCCTCAACTAATATAAAAACGTTTTCTTTTTCAGTCCGTAACCAAAATATGCGGGCAAAGGGCGTAATAGTTTTAACACTGTGGCCGATTGAGATGATTAGAGTCTGAGTTCGGAAGACATCTTTGGGATTTCAAAATTGCATTCCAAGGTAACAGCATTTGTGGGCAGGTAGGGAAGTAGCCTTCCGGAAGAACTCGCGATACAGGTTGGCAGTTTGCATACGGCACTCGTAAAGTAAGTTTTGAAAAAAGTTTTAAATCAAACACAGAAGGAAAAATGACGGATTTTAGAAAAAAGAAGCTGTATGTCTTCGTGGACGTGCTGTGCGTGGTAGTGGGTAAGTACAGTAGCTACAGTGTATCAATTTCACACTGCGCTTGAACAAAGACAGGATTATATACTAGGCAGGCTACGTAATCAGATCTATTCACATACAGTCATTGGGACTACCGTGTCCGTGCCTCGGTAATTTTAATTTTAGACTGATGAAAATCCATTGGGCATGAAATGGAAAAGGTATACAGATTGTTACCAACATAATATTCCTCCTCGTGGTTAATGTATGTGGCAAATGACAACGTCTTTACTGTATATTTAACTGATTTAGTCACTTTTGATTACATAGTTGAGTCGAACTGTCGGCCTACTCTTCATTAAAAAAAATAGAAAGTTCAAATATGTGCGCCCTTAGAGACAATTCTTATAAAGCTGGCGGACTGTGAAAGAGTCAGATTTAAGTTTTTGTGTTAACACTTTCTCCAGTTTATACTGATTATAACACCGTAGTAGAGAATAAGATGGGAGTAGCTTGTTTTTAATGCAAGCCTGTCTCTGCTCCAGACCATCACCACTTACAAACATGCACATTTGTCCAGATGACATGATGTGATATTAAATTGCACCATGGGAAAATAGGAAAGGCTCATTTGAATCATTGGCCTTTACTTTTTGTAATGAATTTCAGTAAACTCAATATTTGTTTGTGGAAATGTAATATGAGTGCCCCTTATCCCTATTTTCCTCTATTTGGCCTTCCAACATCTTTTGAAGAATATGCCTCTTTTCCACATTCAATGCATTTTCAAGGATCTTGCTTGCAAATGTGCATGACAGACCAGCTACTTCAATACTGAGTTAGTTCTATATGAATTCTGGCTGGGAATTTGAAGTGCAGACTGTCAATGAATCAATGAAGATAAATAATAGGGCAGTGCAAATGTACAAGTGGACAGTGGTTTGAGGTGAAGCTATAGCAATACAATCAGTACCAGTCAAAAGTTTGGACACACCTACTTATTCAAGTGTTTTCTTTATTTATACTATTTTCTACATTGTAGAATAATAGTGAATAAATCAAAACTATGAAATAACAAATATGGAATCATGTATTAACCAACAAATGTGTTTTATATATTTTATATTTGAGATACTTCAAAGTAGCCACCCTTTGCCTTGATGACAGCTTTGCACACTCTTGGCATTCTCTCAACCACCTTCATGAAGTAATCACCTGGAATGCATTTCAATTAACAGGTGTGCCTTGTTAAAAGTTAATTTGTGTTTTTTTTTCCTTAATGCATTTGAGCCAATCAGTTGTGTTGTGACACGGTAGGGGTGGTACAGAAGATAGCTCTATTTAGTAAAAGACCAAGTCCATATTATGGCAAGAACAGCTCAAATAAGCAAAGAGAAACGACAGTCCATCATTACTTTAAGACATGACGGTCAGTTAATTGTGAACATTTCAAGAACTTCAAATGCAGTCTCAAAAACCATCAAGCGCTATGATGAAACTGGCTCTCATGAGGACCGCCACAGGAAAGAAGAACCAGAGTTACCTCTGCTGCAGTGGATAAGTTCATTAGAGTTAACTGCACCTCAGATTGCAGCCCAAATAAATTCACACAGTTCATGTAACAGACACATCTCAACATTAACTGTTAAGAGGAGACTGCGTGAATCAGGCCTTCATGGTTGAATTACTGCAAAGAAACCACTACTAAAGGACACCAATAAGAAGAGACTTGCTTGGGCCAAGAAAGACAAGCAATGGACATTAGACTGGTGAAAACCTGTCCTTTGGTCTGATCAGTCCAAATGTGAGATTTTTGTTTCCAACCGCCGTGTCTTTGTGAGACGCAGAGTAGGTGAACGGATGATCTCTGTATGTGTGGTTCCCACCGTGAAGCATGGAGGAGGAGGTGTGATGGTATGGGGAAGCTTTGCTGTTGACACTGTCTTTGATTTATTTAGAATTCAAGGCACATTTAACCAGCATGTCTACCACAGCATTCTGCAACGATACACCATCGGGTTTGGGCTTAGTGGGACCATCATTTGTTTTTCAACAGGACAATGACCCAACACACCTCCAGGCTGTGTAAGGGATATTTGACCAAGAAGGAGAGTAATGGAGTGCTGCATCAATGACCTGGCCTCCACAATCACCCAACCTTACCCAATAAAAAAAAATATATTTAACTAGGCAAATTCTTATTTACAATGATGGCCTACACCGGCCAAACCCGGACGACGCTGGGCCAATTGTGCAGTGCCCTGTGGGACTCCCAATCACGGCCGGTTGTGATACAGCCTGGATTCAAACCAGGGTGTCTGTAGTGACGCCCCTAGCACTGAGATGCAGTGCCTTAGACCACTGCGCCACTCGGGAGCCTGAATTGAGATGGTTTGGGATGAGTTGGACCGCAGAGTGAAGGAAAAGCAGCCAACAAATGCTCAGCATATGTGGGAAGTCCTTCAAGACTGTTGGAAAAGCATTACAGGTGAAGCTGGTTGAGAGAATGCCAAGAGTGTGCAAAGCTGTCACCAAGGCAAAGGGTGGCTATTTTAAAGAATCTCAAATATTAAATATGTTTTGATTTGTTTAACACTTGGGAGTTGGGAAACACTGCTTAGCGGTAGGTTTTCCATCTGTCAAGGCTCCAATGTGGGGGTGTTGTTACACAGGGGGTGTATGATAACTGATAACTGCACTTACACTTGGCAGACTGATTGCGTAATGGTCTGGCCTTTAGCAGCACATTCCCACGTTGTTGTTGTTCAGTGTGGTGTGAGAGAAGAGGAGAGCAGAATGGGTAATGCCTGTTGGGACCTGCTTCAGGGCAGCATCCCCAGGCTTTCAGGATATGATCCATTCCACCATGAGATTTCAGCAGTGAGTACATCACAACGACTGCTACATAGAGAGAGTCTGGCTGGCCCCCCTAATGAACTCTAAAGCCCACCATGTCACGAGTCTTATCTTAAATTCTCACGGTCAAATTTAGATGATCCACCTCACTTCTTGCACCCTCCAAAGAAAGGAGAAGTAAGTCATATCCATGCTCC